>NC_092862.1:42545138-42642746 GCF_032062135.1 Pyxicephalus adspersus | reverse complement strand
CTGGTTGAAAGAACTTACTCCCATGGACGTCTCCCATTTGTCTCTATTTCCTAACTTTAATCAAGTCTTTAAAGCTCAAATAAAGCTCTAATAAGGAACGTCTGTTATTTAGTCCCTATTTTTTTAAAGCCCACCTGCAGTTACAAAAAAAATCTACTTTTGTAGTGGGTCTACACCAGCGTGGCAATGATTAATGCTAATTTATGCACACAAAAATGACCAATTCTTGTCTCATCCCTTGCTCTCCTAGCAGCTGGCATGCTTCTGTTCTCCCCAATGCTTTGGGTTATGGACAGGTATGGTCCTGCATTGTAGGAGATGACATAAAGTGTGCGGATAAAGAGAAGAGGCTTCAGAGAATAGGTCACAGGAATGGAAGAAGCCTGCTGGATCAAGGGATAAGGTAAGTAAAGATTCTTTGTTTACTTAAATGAGCATTCAACCTTTGCAGTGAGGGGGTAGCCCTACTGAAATCTTATCAGACAATTTTCTTCCTATTGTTGCTGCTTGTGCTTCTTTGTTATCAGCTACACTGTAACTAGCTATCTCTAAAGGCCACAGAACCTTTCCTCTATGTTTTAGAGAAGAGGAGAGAGAGAATCTAATCTGACCAATCTGTCAAAAATAAAGGTGATTCTGACATCTGGACAATTTGTGTTTACTTATGGTGGAGTGATTAATGCATC
The DNA here is from genome assembly GCF_032062135.1 of Pyxicephalus adspersus. Lineage (NCBI taxonomy): Eukaryota > Metazoa > Chordata > Amphibia > Anura > Pyxicephalidae > Pyxicephalus > Pyxicephalus adspersus. The sequence continues at coordinate 42,642,060 of NC_092862.1, read as the reverse complement.
TTGTGGTCTGCCACTTCCCACCCTGCACTCTGCCATATTCAATGGGTCTGATTTATTAATGCTCTCCAAGGCTGGAGAGGATACACTTTCATCAGTGAAGCTGGGTGATCTAGCAAACCTAGAATGGATTTCTTCAAAGTAATTTTTTGTTTCTATTTGCTAGTAAAAGTTTCATGGACCAGATTTATTCCAGGTTTACTGGATCTCACAGTTTAAGTGATGAAAATGTATCCTCTCTAGCCTTGGAGAGCTTTAATAAATTAAGCCCAATATCTTTGAAAACCCTTGCTGCCTCTGCCCACACTCAAACCCAGTATATACAGTAGATGCGAATTTTCATTCTCAAACTTGCACTCCAGTATCCATGAAGCAGCTGATTAGTATGTGTTCAAAGCAAGACAGACACTCGTTGAGGTTTCCACTGTCATAAGAAACACAGAAAAACAATTTACAATTACATGATGGTTATTTTCAACTGCTGCAGAGTGACTAAAAAAATCATCCACAGCAAAATGATGGATGACATAGCCCTTGTGGTGACCTAGGACAGATTAGGCTGATGGTGGATTCTTTGAAAGCTCTGAAAAACAAAAGACATCAGCAACAATCTTGGACTGGATCAATTCAACAATAGTTAAGCGAATGTAGCATAAAGTGCAGATTTGTGTCGTTTCTCGAGTTCATGCTCAATCACAGATGTGATAAAAGAAAGCAATCTCTCATACATTGCAGCTTTCTACCTTCTGCTATATTCAATAAACATTGGAGTGATAAATTCACTGCTTCTCTGTGAATGTGTTAATACACCTTGTTTCCACCCTGAAAAATTCCAACTCTGGGATGAACACTTGTTATCGTCTAAATCTAAAAAAAAATTAGATTCTAAATTAGGAATTGTTGGAATTTAATAATTATGGCAATATAAAAAAATACAGACAACTAATGTCAGAGAGAGTATGACTTTCTGATAAATTATCTAAATGATATCATTTAAATATTATCATGAGTAGTTAAACTATATCTTATCAATATATTTATAAAAACTTCATTGTGAATAGAAATCAGATTTTGTAAGCAACAACCTATAATATTGTGTTTGGACATATATTTTCTATACTCTGTTACAATCAGCACACATCTGCAGCCCATAAATTATTCATAATCAATCAGTAAGTTCAGACTCCCCCTGTATCCTACAGATGCTTGATGTTGATTGATAGCCCTGTCTTTATGGGTAATAAGGTGAGGACTGTAAATTAACCCATCATGCAGTGTAAGGGAGCAGAAGGCCAAACACAGTCATTATAATGAAAGTGTAGTCTGAGGCTGCGCAGTAACAAAAGGAAGCAGCAGTATAGATTAATGTAACTGGCTTATGGAATAGGGAATGTGTAATACTGGACATGTAGAATTCCTCATACGAACCCTGCAGAGGTATAATTACATCAACATTTTTTTACTAGCTGTACAGTCAAGAAACATGAATTACTGTAGGGGTGAGGCCGACGTTCCATAGCTATTATCAATATGAGCACATCTGAAAAATGTGTATTCTCATATCCATGTCAGACATGTACAAGCTAAATGTCATTATACAGTGTGATCTTATAGTGATATCATTCTGCACCAATCTTAGAGGGAATGAATGTGCTCCCCTGGTGGAGGACCTTTATAACATTTGATATAATATCTTACTAAAAATTTACCTTAATACGGTTTTACTAAGCACCCACAATTCCCCTTTATTTAATTGATGGGGCCCCACACAAAGTAAATATGAGTGTTTCAAGCCCAACTAAACTCAGAATTGAACAAGCCAACTTACAATAGTGACCAGGTTTGTAAGTGCTTACAAACAATGTGTAGAAGCAAAGTAATAGACAGAACATCAGATGTGCTTTCACATTACACTATGTCAAATTTCCTCATATTTCTGATGACTGCATTAATCAAATGTGAAAATGTGGCACCCAGCAAAAGAAAAATGGCTGCTGGACTAAATACCTTAGCATCCCTACCAGTCAAGACTGCAAGTCCTATCGTTCACAAGAAGTAGGTTTGGAGCATTTGTAATCTTTTTACAAAAACTAAAGCTACGTACACACGTCCAATGGTTCTCGCCCGATAATCGGCTCAGGGCCGATATCGGACGAGAATCTGGCATGTGTACAGCGCATGTCACCCATCGTCTCAAGGACCCTCCTGGCAGATCCACGGACGATGGGCGACGAACGATTCTAATGCAAGGGAAGGGGGAGAGCGCGCAGCAGGGTGCCTCTCCGTCGTTCTCTTCCTCCCCTCTCCATAGAGCAGAATGCTGCTGTATGTACAGCACTCGTTTATGCTTCGTGCAGTGCTTAGTGCTTAGATCATGAAAGATCCTTTTCAATGACAATATTTGCATGTGTGTATGCAGCTTAACAGGTCCTGGCTATGTGGATAGGGCCACATCTACAGCCGAACACAACTACACAACATTTTTTTAATTTGTAAAGTTTGGTTCTACAGGTAATATGCATAATCGACAAAAGTCAACATTGTTGCTCCTAGAATGGCCTTGATTGATTAAGTAATCCCAAAGTATCTAAGCAAGTGTTAGAACTTGTGTTAAAGCAGACCTATCACCACAATTCTTACTTTATATAGAAGGGTAGATAATCCTTCTATATAAAATAACAATTGTTTTTTTTCTATTTGGGAGCACAGAGCCTCCTGGTATACATAAATCACAAATCCCAGGAGGCTTCAGGCACCTCCTTCTGCACATGCCTGAAGAAGTACATGTGTGAGATCGACTCTCTTATTACAACTACAGCTGGCTATGTCACCTCTTCTCATCTGCGAGATCAGGTAATGTAGCCAGAATTCAGAGGAAGAAGGAAAAAGATGGCCAAGAATCAGGACAAAGCAGAAAACCGAGACAACACAGGGCTGTATGAAAGACAGCTCCAGAGAGATCGAGCAATCTACGGAGGAAAAGGTAAGCAACTTGTTTTTGTTTTTACTTTTTTCTACTTTATCCAGCAAGTATTGTGTTTACAAGACAATGATACAGACTAAGACTATGGAGCTGCACTGTTGCTATTGAATGTTTAACTAGGAGAAGCACCATGCAGATTAACATTTTAGAAGCTTTGAAGGCTGTTGAAGCCTCATTTACAAAGGGTAGAATGCACTTATAGGTATATCCTAAATACTGTACATTTAGTATATGGCTGTGTATTTGGAGAATTGAAGCAGAAGGCCATACACTATCTCCAATCAGTTAAACCATTACAGGTAGTCCCCGAGTTAAGGACATCCGGCTTACGGACACCTCCATATATGAACGAGACTTCCTTGCTCGCTGTGTGCGGACGGAAGCTTGAAGGGGGGAGGGGGCAGTTTGCATGACCTGCAGAAGAAATCTTTTGCTAAACACAGCTGAGGTTGTGGGTGATCTTAGGGGGGTGAGCCTTGTTTACAGCCTCTTGTTACTCTTTAATGACCAAGACAAACTCTGCAGTTGTTTCTTTTTGCATATCAAAGCACAGCTTGCTCCAGAAGGTAATGAATGTCTAAGCTCCATAAAGATTTTTTTTGCATGGTTTGTGATTAGCTCACAGTGAGGATTTTTTACAGTAACTGATACAATGCTACCTAATAATATGTTGAGACAAACATCTGTCCTAATTGCATTTATTAAAATAATGTACCTGTTCTGACTTACATACAAATTCAACCTAAGAACAAACCTACAGTCCCTATCTCGTATGTAACCCGGGGACTACCTGTACATGTATTGATTTATTGTACTGAATACCAAAATTTTGCCAGAAAAAAATCAATCAACTCCAACCAACAAATACATTTTTTTATTATTAAAAGTGTATCTATTTATTGTATAAACACACAGAACCAAATTAAACACACAACACAAGCCACAAAAAATACAACTATCAAACATTTTGTGTATATTTAGTGTAATTATAGCAGAGGTCGGCAAACTTTAGGGCAGATACGGGGCCCTAGGCCCTAGTTCTATTTTTGTTGTGTTCTTTGCACCTGATAGTCCATTTGTTCTCCCTTCCTTCACTCGCCCCATGGGGCCTTGCTTTTGGCCCCTTGTGCAGCACATTGCCACTTCACTGCACAGTGGTGCATTAGCCCTTGTCACGCCCCAGGGAATCCTGACTGACGTTTGCATTAAGTACACACACCCCACGGGGCGTGCCTGCATTATTGCAGTGGCGTCAGCTCACCAGAAGCACAGCCATATTAGGTGAGCTCCAACGCTACTTCAGCCCCCAGCGTGCTCACAGCACACGTGGCTGTTTGATACCCAGGACCGGATGCAGGACTCATTCCTCCAGGACTCTATTAATCACCACAAGTAAGCCTCAACCTTCCATTTGATGTTAGTATACTCATTATTGACCCCTATCATCATCACTCACCAGCCCCATTGGGCTTCATTCCCCACAGTGTTGGTACACCTCATACCATTTTGTTTACCTTTATCTACGTAAGCACCTGCCAAGGGCTAAGAACCTTTCCTTGGACACCTTGTTTCTTCTGGCCTAGCGTGCCTTTTTGACCTCCTAAAATGGCCTAGTAGTTTAAAAAGTTTGCCGACCCCTGAACTATAGTGTAAAGTGATTCAAAGTATTCATAAACTTACAAAAACAGTGTTCAAAATATATGAAGTGATAAATGAGGAAGAAACCTTACATATCTTGTGTAATCAATCTTAATTATACTTGACATACTTAACACAACAAAAAGTGTTACAAAAGAAGAAAGAAAGAAAAAAAAGAAACAAAAAGTCACAGACACACAACTAACAAACATCAATGATAAAAGTAAATGCCATTTAAATGTATCTATTATTATCTATTATTTATGCAATAGAATTGGGTTTGACAAAAAATAATCCCCAGAACACCCATCAGGGTCATCAATATATATTAAAATGACCTATTCTTGATTAAGAATATCAAACTATTGAACATTATCTTTAAACATTATCCAAGGAGCCCAAATAGCAGAAAACCTTGAGGACATATCTCGATAAACATGATAACTTTCTTCCATTTTACATATTTCCTCCACCAAATGCAACCACCCTTTTAATGAGGGTTCCCCTGGATCCTTCCAATTCTTTGGAATCTGAGCCCCAGCAGCATTAAGAAGAAAGGGCTCCAAATAACATTTATATCTACCCCAGGGTATACGGGTAACATGAAAGAGTACACACCAAGGCATGAGCTCCAATGATAAACCAGTTATTATTTCAATCATTTGAAGCACTTTTTTCCAGTACCTCTAAACCACTGAACAGAACCACCACATATCTGACATTGTACCACAGAGATTCTTGGGGAGACATGCTGTATAGAATTTCAGGTACATAATACCATCTGGAAGGAAGTTCGAAATTACCTTCCTGTATCTTTTGACATATCGATGTTTTATGAGCCAAACACAAAGTTTTCTTTTTCTGAGACTCAAATGGTCTACTAAAAAATTTGGTTTCTCATTTTACTAAATAATCAGAAAACTCTAGACCAGGGGTCGGCAAACTTTTATGGCCACTAGGCCATTTCAGGGGTGGGCGGGAGCACACTAGGCCGGACCACCAGATGGCCGAACCGCCATCTTCCTCCGGCGATGGACCAACATGCCAGCTTTATTCCTAACCTTAGATATATAGGAAGCTGTTTTCTCATTCCTTAAAACATTTGCTAAATATTTACCTGGTTCATTCCCCCATTTATAAAATCTTTTAGCAACCTTGGAGATAGCATATTTGGCTTTAGCATCCCACAATTGTTTCAGCTGAGATCGTAACTGTGTCAGTTGTATGGCCTGTGTCTTCCACTGTGAATGTTTGTGTACCTCTTGCAGCTGTGAGATCTGATCAGTTCATTTATTCTAAAATATTTTTCTCCAGCTTCTTAAGCGCCCCAAGTGCCATAAGTTTACCTCTAATTGTAGCTTTATGTGCTTCCCATATGTGGGCTGGGGTAGTATGATCTAAAACTTTTCACTAAAAAAATTGTGCAGTTCTCGATCAATATCGGTATCAATATTATTATCCCTCAAAAGGGAAAAATTTAGACGCCATCCTAATGGGGGAGGCATTGGAAATCCCAGGCACATAGAAACCTTTACTGCTGCATGGTCAGATATAGTACAAGGGCAATATCTGCACCAATAAGTCTATCTAAATGGAAGTGATAAACAAGAATCATGTCAATATGCGAATATGAATCATGCACTGGAGAATAAAACATGAAATCCTTATCACTTGGGTGCAATACCCACCATATATCTTTCAATTGCATAGTGTGTAACAATTTCTTTAGGTTACGAACTTGCCCAAATGGAAGACAACATTTTCAAGATGCAGTTTCAAGGGCTCAAGCACCACATTAAAATCCCCTGCTACAACTAATAGCCCTTCCTAATTTACGCAAGATATCCAAATGAAATTGTATTTGATGTTTATTAGGACAGTAAATATTAGCCAAAGTACAAGTTTGTACAAGTTTGATAATGTCTTGAAGACAATCTAACATTTGAATAAAGGGGGAGGTGTGTCTCTTGTAAGAAATTAATATCTTCCCTTAGGGAGTGAAGCTCATTCACAAGCTGATGCCTTTTAGTAGCCCAATGCAGGCCCTTCATATTATAGAAGTTGTACGATTAAAAGAGATAAGGAAAAATTATAAAAAGAGATGTGTTTGTCCTAATAGACAAACACATACAAAAACTACATTTACCTGAACATATTTTCTTACAAAGACACAAAAAACAACTACCCATACAATATGCATGACATTACAATAGCAGGAAATCCTGCTGTATCGAGTAAAAACCCAAACAGGCCCTCAGCTGTAAAACTAGGGGAATCATGGTTAAATATCTTACCATGTGATGCATGAATCAGATGACAGATACAGCAATAATATATCTAGCATTAGGACAGCAACATGCCACCCTCTCCGTCACAATGTGAAAATATTCTCATTCAAACAACCCGTTTAATAGTAAGGCAATGTATAGGACATATCCAAATATAAAACAAGGGATCATTTAGAGTAATCAGTCCCCTGATAAAGCAGGTACTACAGTCTCCATCGGTTGACGGGTCCGTTTGTGTTGTTTCCTTTGCCAAGTTTCTTGATGAAGAAGTCGAGAACCACTGTGTTCCATATCTCGCCATCCTGTAAATGATGGTTTTGATATGCCCAGACCGGCACAAAAGGAAGACTCCAAATCTTCAGGGAAGAGCATTATAACTGACCATCTTTCTTAGTGATCAAACATGCAGGAAAACCCCAACGGTACTCTATACCAGCTGTATTTATTGACCCCAGTAAAGACCGTAGCGCCCTGCGCCTATCCAACAAAGCTTTAGCAAGGTCAGGGTAGATAGTAATAGATGCCCAATGAAACCACATGTAGCAGATGCCTTGAGCTTCTCTTGAATAGCAGCTTTATCAGAAAAACAAACTACATCTCTAAAGGAATCAGGGGGAGCAGCTGTTGCTCTAGGAACCCTATGTACTTTGTCAAACCAGAGTGCAGCTGTGGGAGGAAAACCCAAAATCTGGTTGAATATGCCCCTTATAGTAGATTCTAACTGATCAGACCCAGTGGCTTTAGGAAGGCCCCTGACCCTAAGGTTGTTCCTCCTACCTCTATTTTTAGCATCTTCCATTTGATAACGTAAACTGCAATGTATTTTTGCTGATTTGTGATTCAATTCTTAAAGCTCTCTTATGACCTTTTCATGCAAGTCCAATCTATTTTCAGCCTCCTCCACTATTCAATGTATGCGTTAGATCAGTACGCAGAGGAGCAACTTCCATCTTAAGGTATCTTTTCATATCAACATACATGGAGGATATATCCTCCTTAGAGGGAAGGGCTCGAACATGGTCCACCAAGGATCCGGGAGACAACAGCTCATGCTCCATTACACTCTGCTCCATGCTTCAAACTATCATGCAGGCACTGCCAGGGAAACACATTCAGCATGGCTTACCGCCAAGGGATCCGCCGTGTGGTGCCAAAAAGGCCCTGATTGAACCCACTGCAGGAGTTTTCGTGGGGACCAGTCCTACCTTGCCTCCTAAAGCTGCGTACACACTTCCAATTTTTGTCGTTGGAAAGGATCTTTCACGATCCTTTCCAACGACAAGGGAGTGCACGATGCATGAACGGTGCTGTACATACAGCACCGTTCATGCTCTATGGAGAGGGGAGGGGGAGAGCGACGGAGCGGCACCCTGCTGCACGCTCTCCCCTTCCCTTTCATTAGGATCGGCTGTCGTCCATCGTCCGTGGATCCGGCAGGTCGGTCGTCCGGACGATGGACGACACCAACTGTACACACGCCAGATTTTCGCCCGATAATTGGCCGATGCCGATTATCGGGCGATAAGAATCTGACGTGTGTACGTAGCTTAACCATCGTTCACAGGTCTATAAGGTGAGTATCAGGCTGAGCTATGCAGTGGGTGACAGAGAAGGCGTGTGGAGCTCTGGTTAAACACAGCCGCCTGGCGCCATATTCAGGCCACGCCCCCAAGTGGAATGTCTCATTCCAACCAACAAATACATGATGATGATGAATTATTATGATTAGCTTTCTTTAGTTTGCCATATTTCTGTATATCAATAAATTTCAGGTACCAGCGTGTGTGTGTAGAGTTGTGGTGGCCTCAAAGACTAAATAATAGTGCTAGAACAAGAGAAGAGTGGCTTGAAACACATAGACCTGGATTTATAGAGAAGGACACTGACTAGTTATTTAACAACTGGGGCAACAGGAAGCAGAATGGGTTTAAATGCAAACATTTCAGATGACCAGACAGAAATAGATTTGATTTTAAAACTATTTTGGCAGTCTTTCTCATAGCTGAGATATTGCCTAATATAGCTAAGAGGTCTTCAGTATTCTTTTCGGAAAAACAATTTGCACTACACTTCTTACTTCCTCTTTATGGTTAAACTGTTAGCTGGCTATTTTTATGTATAAAGAGAATTTGTATTTCCTATTCTCATGGGAAAATCCTATAACTCAACCTTTAGGGATAAACTTAAGTAAGTGGTCATTAAAAAATAAATCAATAGCAAACTATTACTTGCACTTACTCAAAATACATTCCTAAATAATTATTCATCTTGTTAAATAGAAGCTGTTAATTGCATGTCCTAATCTCCTGACCTCACTGTTAGTAACCTCAGCTTTGGCCAGATCTATTACATTTGTTAACATTTTACTGCCTTTCAACAAAGGTGCTGTTACAAAGCCTCTAAACTTGTAAAACTTGAATCATCTAAAAAACCCTGATTCCTGTGCTTTTCATAGGTTAAAAGACAGGAAGTTAGCTGTGTGGAGCTGTGTGTGGGAAAATTTATATCCCAACTATTACAATTTATTCCCAGGTTTCCTAAATTTTGATAAGATCCTAAAGAATTACGGTAACTGTATATGTGAATTTTATCTTTAGATCAGAGGTTTAGAAGTAGCAAAATGTATGAAAAATGAGCAAAATGTATAAAAATGTTCATTAAAAAAAACATTTTTGTGCTAATTGCAGAGCCCCAAATTTTAATATTGCCTGGGGTTTAGGGGGACATGTAAGAACAGGCTGCAAAAATGTAAAAAAAAATTCATAAGTTCATAATTCAAATTTAAAGTCAGGCAGAAAAAACCCTTTTTAAAGTTGTTGACGGTAGGAGGATAACTTGCATGGGAATATTTACATGACTTACTTAGCATTTAATGTTCAAGCTCAGTTTGTAAGTCAGAATCATGGATAATTCAATTAGTAGTTAAAATCCAAGGTCTTATTTTAATGCATGTTTTTCGTAAAACACTTATGTGGAAACATTAGGAATTGCTGGTTATAACACTAATAGCAGCTCATAGTCTACAGTTCAGTATATCATTCACAGAGCACCTCAAGGCATAATGACTGTCACAGCTGCCATTTTCCTTTGGCCATATGTGTAATCAATATTCTAGCTGGAATAATCACATATGCTTTTTACAAGTCACCATTTGGTATCCCTGTTGCTAACTAATGAATAACTTTCCACATTTAAATTAGAATACTATAAGGGTTTGCATTTTTTTACAGTTAATATGAGGTTAGGGAGCTGGATGTACCTATTAGGTGTATAATTATTTTAAAGAATAAAGGCACATATGAAGCACCTTAGGTAACCTATTTTTTCCCTGACATATCAAAAAAATGTTGAAATTTGCTTCACCATTTTCTTTTCCTTTTGGCTCTGCTCCCAGGTTCCCGTTGTTCCGGTCTGTGTCTTCTGTTCCTGATTTGCTCATGTACCGACCCTGGCTTGACCTCTGACTATTCCTGATCGCTGCCTGCCCTGACCTTTGGCTTTTCTGCCCATTCTCTGTCTCTCGCTCTGGCACCACGCTTTGTTCCTCCTAGTCAGCATTCTCCTGCCTTGGCAGGCACGGGGGCCGCAACCTGGCAGCAGCTCGCCTTGGAAGAATTCTTGGTGACTTGAGACTTGACTTGGGACTTGGTGTCAATGATTTGGGACTCAACCTGTACTTAAAGGGTGACAACTTAGTCTAACCTCTGGTAAAAGTTAAATGTTTTAGGTAAAGAAACCTATACCAGTGTTTGAAGTAACTGGGTTACACAAACTTACAGATGTTCGAAGGAGCCATTAGTCACCATTTTACATACTTGGTAAATGCTGCCAATCCCTAGAGCTAAATCAAAAGGAGGGAAGGTGATAAAAGTGGTAGGCTGGAAGGTCCGGGAACATTTTTTGGGAAAAAAGCTTTGGTTGCAGACCTTGCCTTCTGTGGCCCTGTTGGTGGGTTTGAAGTGAGTATGTTGTTTACAAAGAGTGAAGTACTACTGTATAGTTTGGGTTAAAATGCCTAAGTATTTATGTTTATGTGGTATGTATTTTTTGTAATAAAACTAACCAGAAAGTTTTAAATTATTTTGTAAATTGCTTTTGAAGTATGAAGAAGTATGTTTGTTTAAATAAACATCTGATTCAGCTGCCAGCTAGTTAAGGAGGTAAAGTTGTGGTAAGCAGTTACAGGGGAAAAGTTAAGGGATCTGAGTTACTTTGGTCTGGGACCTCTGTTGTGTTGCTACAGATTTGCAGCTCTTTATTTGGGATCCAGGCCTGGAAGGAATGGCTTGACCAGGCACTCTTTCTCTCTTCTTGACTAGAAATTGAAGTTGGCAGGGGACTTCTGGATGACTCCTGGAGGTTCAAGAAGAAAGGCAGTGTGAAGACAAAGTAGTAAGTCTTCTTCAAAGCCTGTTAGCTAGGAGAAGGTCTCCCTCAATATAGGTCTGCTAGACCAGCAACTCTGAAGAGAGTGTGCAAGAGAGAGCCAAGAGGCTGGCATTTGTGTTATGGTGATGACACTGATCCCTGACAAGAGAATAAAAAACCAGGATGTTTGCATTCTATTATTGTTTTGCATCAATAAAAATCTTATTCAAAGACAAGTATACCTCTGTGGAAGGAGTGTGTTTGATGCTAACATCACACCAGTACCCTACATAGGTGCTGCCAAAGCTATGTGTATAGGTCGAGAAAACTTGTACAACACAGATGGAATACATTGAAAGCATTAGTAATGGTCACAATTGCAGATTACTCAACTATATATGCAGTCTCTAATAAAATGTGTTACAGAGCTCAGCTATATTTAAATTTACATAACATGTTTGAAATGTGTTTTTGATAGTTACCCTGTAGCACTACTAAGACTATGAACTAAATCTTCTTAAAATGTGTAAAATTACAGTCCTACAAGCAAAAGATGTTTAATTAGTTTTCAGCAATAAAAAATGCAGTTAAAAATCCCCTAAAGGGAGTCTATAAGTAGTTGAAATGTATGTTTTGTATTCTACAGCCATGAAAATATTACATTTCAAACAACAAAGTTACCTGGAATATTTAGCAAACTCAACTTCTAGAACTGGATTACATATTAGAGTTAATGTTGGCAAAGCTCCGGTAACACTCAGTTGTTAAATTCATTTTTTAGCAGTTTATAAAGATGACTAAACAGAAGTAGGGCTGTTGTTATAGGAAAAATACATATATTTTATTCTTACAGCTTTTCCTCATAAGCCACTTCATTTTCTGAAAAACCGCTAGACACCACTAATCTTATACTGTTGGCAGAATTATAAATATTTCTCAGAGTTTTTAAATGGTGCAGCAAATGGAAAGTCATTATAGTGATTACATATGCACATTTTAAAAAGAAACTGTCAGAATAGAAATAAGGAAGCCATTGCCGGCTTATTTTTGGAGGTTCTCATCCTTGCTTAAGCGTGGAATGAGCATATCAATTGTTGGACATTGCTTTTACATATACCCACAGTATTGATAATCACACGACTAGATTAGGCCTGAAACAGGACACTTCCAAAGAACATTAAGGTCCTGTAACAGGTTTTTTGTTTGTTTCAGAACTTAATCTCTCCACATACAAGACAAACGAAATGCAAAAGCAGATTGAAACAGCAGCTCAGAAGGAGATCAAATGCAGGTCAATGGATGTCAATGACAGGTGAAATATCAATATCAATGTCAAAAACTCTAAATGGTCTTTGAAGCATCTTCTGCTGATCTTAAATGCAAGCAAATAGAATGCGCCTAATAGCAAAATGCATTGGTTCTAAAACCTTAGTCACTGCAACAAACAAAATTAACACCCTTTCCTTTTATATAGCTGTTATAATAAAATTAAGCATATACATTAGATCAGTGGTTTTCAACCTTACTGTATGTTCTATTGCTTTTCAAAAGGGTTTACCAAGTATGACATTTTGTAAGCCACCTTCTTTCAAGTACAATATAACTTTCATATAGTCAGTGCCTCTATACAATGATTTCATAGTGTTTCTGCATTTTTATATCATTATTGTATCCTATAAATTAACAACAAAGTTCAAAAGCATTTTATATCTTCTACACAAACATATATAAAAGAGTTCTAAAAATAAACATCCAATCAATAATTAAAACATTTGGGAATGTCTCTGTACATTTATCGCATCAGCCCTTATATTTGCCTTAAACTGAGCTTCCTTCCTTTTGTCATGTCACTTTACTATGAGTAGAAAGCAAAGTGAATGCTTTGTTTAGCCAACTACAGTACATAAATAACGGCACATTGTATTGCATAGATAACTAATGTGTGAACTTATTTTCCAGCCCAGCTCAGGAAGCGTTCATTTCACTTTAACACTCGCTGTTTTTTTAGCAAATCAGCCATGAACTGCTTAAGATAATGTCATGAGAAAAAAATGGGGTCGTTCTCATTTAAAAAAGAAATGATTATATAGACATTTTCAAACAATTTGAAGTCCATGATTTACAAGTGAGCATTTTACAGGTGGAAAACATTCATGCCTATCTTCCCAGAAGTTGACGTCCCAGCAGATTTGCCCCAAAGTTATACCTTTCAATGCTCAGGGAAATTACACTAACTCTCAGATATAGCCCTCAGCCAGCATTTTAAATGTTAAACTTCATGACAGCACAATCAGAAAAAGACTGAACAACTATGGTGTGTTAGAAGCGTGGCCAGGGGAAAGTCTCTTCTACAAAGAACATGGCGGCTTATGTTTGCAAAGTTGCATCTGAATAAACCACACGATTCTGAAAAATGTCCTTTAGGAAGATAGGACCATTGTGAACTGTCAAGTAGAGATGTTTTGCTATACTGCACAGTGCCACGCTTGGTGAAACCAAACACGTAATATTAGCACAAATATATCAAGCATGGTGGTGGAGGGTGATAATTTTGGCTTTGCAGCCACAGAACCTGGGCACCTAGCAGTCATAGAGTTGAGCATGAACTCTTCTATATACCAAAGTATTCTGGAGTCAAATGTGGAAGTCATCTGTGCAACAGCTGAAGCATGGTTCAAACTGGGTCATACAACGGGACAATGAGCCAAAGTGCATCAGCGACAACAGAATTGCTGAAAAGGAAAATATTCCAAGTGTTGTAATGGCCCAAAACGATAAAATAGTGAACATAATTTACCAAATGTTCTATTACAGCTTAAGGGAACACATGTAAAGATGAAAATTCTGTTTGGAATAAAATGAGCATTGCCTGCATGTCTTTAGAAATAAATATTGCCTCAAATGTTATTGTTGCTCAAAAGTTTTAGATGAAAAGTGACTGAATTTTAGGTGAAAATAATATATGAAAGTATTTTTTTAGTAAGTATGTAAGAGAAAAAGGAAAGGTTTTCATTTATATTTTGTAATCATGTAAAGGTTTCGTGCAACCCATTGGATTTATGACTACAGTTAGTAGTTAGAACAAACAAAAAGAGTTCCAATGTCTTTTTTTTTCCATGTCTATCATTTTTTTAAAAAAGCAAGAGGAGTAAAAAATCAGGTTCTATTGAAGATGGGATCCCTGACCCTGCAGCACTGCTGGGCTGAAATGGAAACCAAAAAAGTGTCAGACAAAATCATTGCATGCTGTGTTATTCTCTGATGCTTTCCTGTTCTGTGTTTCAGCTAGATCTGTGCTTACACTGACAGGCACACTGACACTGACAGGCACTGACACAGTTAAAAAAATGTTCACAGTTAGATCTTTTTAATGGGCCATCTTTACTTTTCCATTACTGCACATTTTTACCTGAAATCCCAGGAAATCATATAGAATCAACTTTGATATGTTTTTTAAAAGGATGATGTACATGTTTTTTTTTCAACTATTTAAAATCCATATACTTTTTAAACTTCATGCCAATAAGTTATCTGAAAAATGGAGAATTCCAAAGCTAATGTAGCAGCTTATCTTTGGATATTGGATGCTCATAGGAGGGTTGCGGCCTAATTTCTTGTGCGCTACACTTATGAATCATACAGGTTCTGTGGCTAATTAAATGCAGATAGTGTAGTAATGGATGAACTAGCAACCTTGTCTACATGAATGATGTCTGCTCAGGCTGCAGGCATCACAGTGGTTTGTTACTTTGGTTAGTGAATTGATATTATGCCTATTCTTGTGACATTGCAAGTAGGCATAAAATGTATATCAAACAGGTCTTTCATCACTTTGTTATATAGTTTTTTATTTTTGCTCATTTCTTTGTTATCTTAAAGAATGTATTGTTGGTATTATCATTAATGTTATTTCCATGCACAAAAATGTCAATATTCACCTACTTTGGTTGCTGTACTAGAATTGTATAATAAGCATACTCTGTACACCATGTTGGATTATTGGAATTATTATGGGAATATGTGTCTTTTTCTGAAAGTGTATATAAATCCTGACTATAAACTTTCACTATGTGCTCCCTTTCAGACTGCTAAATAAACCATTAAAATGTTTTGTTTTATCCAGCCTCTAACTTTCTGCCAATACTGCACTGATGTCTACATTGACTTTATTCATACTTCAGCTTCATGAATTACAGGGCAGGATTTCTTACAGGGCCACTTAAGATATTTCTTAGAGGCCAATTTTATTTCTCGTAAAGCTGTAATAATATAATTAAAATTCATGTAACTGTCCTGCCCACAGACCTCAAGCTTGCTGGCCTAGGGGAGAAAAAAGTACAAATCTGGCTCTGAATACAGTACAGTATAAGGATGAAAAAGGGGTGTTCAGTGGTCCTAGCAGACTTTTGCTCCTAGGATAACAATGTTTCACTTCTATAGACACAGTACAATAAGTGAGCATTCACCTGAATTTGCTAGGCTGACCACTTCCATTTCCATGAAGTTTACATTTTTCCTCACACAACTGTACACTTAGGTGTGCAAAATCTTTTGACTTTCTTCTGAAATTTTTAACTAAAACTACATAAATAAAAGAAAGCAACTGAAAACATCTGTTGGATACTAAAAAAAGCTAAAACATCTAATGAGCATATGCCTTTTTTTGCATTGTATGCTAGTGGATGGGTGGACAGATACCTACACTGTAACACATGTGAGCGTGCCATTATGCTCATTGTGATCACTGCAGTGACAAATTATATGTGACTTTATTTGAAAAGTGTTTTCTATAGCACATGCTCAATAAAGATTATTACTTTTAATAATATTAAATATCATACAATTTTATTTATATAGCCCCAACATATTATGCAGTGCTTTAAAAAATTCAAAGTCAAATGACTAATCGTCCCTCAAAGGAGCTCAAAACCTAATATCCTTAACATATTCATATGTCACTAACACAGTCTATTTACAGTCGAGATTCAAACCTGGGACCTAGCACTACAATGTCACAAGCGCTAATCACATACATTGTAACCAGAAATTGCAAAGTGTTTGTGTCTGCTAAAGATGTATGGATGGTTTGCACATTTGTATTAAATTGTCCTAAAAGGAAGAAAACACTGTCTTTTTGTTTAACTAATAAGTGTAATATGCCTTAGGTTCTTTCTGTTTAAACAGATTTGCAAATAAAACCTTTTCCCTAGAACCATTAATTCCTTTCCCTAATACAATGCTGACACTTATAACAGTTTTGTCCATCCATTTCAGATTTCCTCATCTGTAAAAATTTCTGCAGCCACCAAGTTCTCTGTAAACACAATATTATAAAAGAAGACATCCCTAGCATTCATTTAGAAACCCTCCACACCATAATGCAATATTCTGCAATGTATGCCTTCTTATGTGTTGAGATGCATTAGTTAGACAGTCTATTCAAAATAAATGGGCTTTCAGTGTACCTTTACATTTAACAAAAAAGGTTCTGGACATTTTTTTCAACACCAGGCAGCACAAATCACAGAGCATATGCATCTATGCATTGTGTTATAGTGCAAATGTGTTGCAAAGAGCTGTGTTTGCATTTAAACATATCCTAACTTGGTTAGCTTATCATTCACTAGGGCTGTATAAAGAGCATACACAGTGCCCCAAAATGTTCATCTTGCAAATGTTCATCCTTCTTTTCTATTTTTTTAATTTGTCCCATTCCTTAAAGTTTGTTTTAAAGCAATGGCAGTCAATTTTTTTGGATACAGGGGTCCTCAAGAATGGCCTGACATTGCCAAGGGACCTCACATAGTATTTAAATTGTAATGCTACGGAAAGCAATATAGCACACGGCTTGCAGCGAGATTGGGGAAGAGGTGATGCAAAACGTCAAGAGGCTTGTGTCCGAAGATGGACAAAAGTTGTTAAAAATGGAGGCGCTCATATGGAGGTATACAGTTAGTCTTCATGGTGTTTGAAGTGATGGCAAGCCCAGCAACTAAAACTGCAACAACTCCTTTGTTGATGCTAAAACTATGAATAAACTCTTGTGTAATTTTTAGAATAGTGACTTTTGGGACACCCAGTATTTATCAATTCCACATTTTGAATGGCACCCTTTTGTAGTAAGACAATGCAGCTCTATTGCAGCACAATGTAAAACATAGTAAAGCACTAGCACTGGTGCACTGTATCACGAAAATGCTGCATGTCTGTTTTCTTGGATTCTTTCCAGCTCATTAAGACATATGCATAAAAAAACCTTTAGGGTAAATCTTCCAGTGTGAACACAACTTTTACCACGACAGCTTTGTAGAGATTTTTTCTTACTTTCAGTTGCATCTCTAGAACAGGAAGTACATGCATTTATTATTATTAACTTGTATTTACATATTCTCCACAAATGAACAAAAATTAACAGACAGCAATTGTACACCTTTACTGCTCCATCCAACAAAAAACAATGTTTAAACTAGAAATACACATTAGACTGTTCTAACTTCTGTTTATTACAAGGACTTTTTGATTACAAACCTTTAGCTTTATCCCCACATTTTTAAAGCCATGGAAATAGAATTTGCAAACAAAAATACAAATATTTTGCCTAGGATTAGCATGGCGATGTAGCTGTGGGCTATATAACTATAATAAAAAAAATCAAGCCTTTCTTCTGCATTTAATTTAGTTTGTGGGTTTTGCACCAGTATTACACAGATTTTTTTCAGAAAACCCCTACTCTTGTTTTTTTTAAACATACTTTCAGACATCCGAATGAAGACATGTGCTATAAAGAAACAATATTTTAGTCTATTGAAAGTTTTTGTTTTATCTCAAAAATGATTTTTTTCATTATTGTTGTCTGTCATATGATAAATGTTCTAGCATCTGTCCTTTACTTATTGAACCCCATGTAGACATAGGATTCTTTATTTTCCATTTGGGACACTTTTCTAACCTTTTTTCAGTTGTATACCCATAAAAAAGCTTTCTTTGTATGGTTTCATAATCACTCTGTGGCCTTGGGTTCCCAAATAAAACACATTTCTTGTAGGATAGAAGATTTATTTGGCTGGCACTACAGATTCTTTTTAATTTAGAGTATTTGCTACATAAAGGTGGTTTGACAAATGAATCAAAGTTCTAACAATTACAAAACAGAGCGATCTTAGTAAAACTGGCACTTGATTGCTAAATGCTAACTACTTACTGCATACATTGCTCATTTAAACTTTGCGGTTTAATAACCACACTGTTTTCTAAATAACATTTGTTTTATAGTACTTTTTTCAATGTTCTTATATCTTGAAGTCATATTATGTTATTTGTTCTTGATATGTGACAAGTGCCTTCTTTGTTATCATTATTACAAGCGTCTTCTGCTTCATTCTGCCTGAGGTACTATAAGCTGAAATTGAAAAACACATCATCTACATAAAGGCACCATTGTTGCTGATCAGATATTTTAAATGAGAGTGATTGCTTCTTTTATCTGACTAACCAGACATGACAAACAATGCTAACACAAGCTTATTCATTACAACTGCCAGAATTGCATTGAATGTTGAGTTTATACATGTGATTTCCACTTCTTTTCAGTCTTCTTTATTGAGCAAATTAGTTAGTCCCTTTTCATTTACTTTTAATAAAAGGTTTACTTTACTCAAAAATAAGAATTTGGTTGTGGGTAGGTGTTGGCAGGTTGAATCACAACCAGATTTTAAATTTTGTACCTTGGAATCTCATCTTGCTGAAGTTCCCAGAGTAGGAGCCATCATGACCTCACATCCTCCGTTTTGGTATTTAAATTAAAATTCCTTCAAGAAAACTGTAATTTGTTACAGGGATGGAGCAGAAACATGAACATTTGCATTATTTATGTTTCTGTCCCTGAGAGATATCAGGAACATGAGAGAGTTGTCTGCTATGTCATTAATGTGTATTTTAGTGACATGGAATTGATGGATGGAGTGCAGCTAAGATCTAGGCTGACGCATGTATGAAGCATAAGGCAATTGTATTTCAGTGTACCTCTCAAAGGTATGTCCTTTAATGGGCAGCACTGTGGCTCAGTGGTTAGCAGTCTGGCCTTTGCAGTGCTAGTTTGCAGGTTCGAGTCTCGGCCAGGACACTATCTGCATGGAGTTTGAAGGTTCTCCTTGTATTTCCGTGGCTTTCCTCTGGGTACTCTGGCTTACTCCTAGTTCAAAAACATGCAGTAAGGTTAATTGGCTTCCCCCAAATTGACCTTACACTGTGTTGATGACATATGACTGGTAGGGAAATTCTTCATGCAACAAACTGATGACATTGAGACTGAACATGTTGAAAATCCTAGTTAATAAATTGTATGAATAATCACTTCAATTTTCCGGCCATTTAAAAAGCAAGTTCCTGTTCACTTTGCATACCTAATTATGTGTAGATGAAATGAGTAAACAGGAATTTGCATTTCACATGATTTGATAACCAACATGAATTTGCACCCAACTGATTAGGGATACTTAACCTTTAGTAAATCAGCCACTGTTGCAGTTAAAAACTTCAGTTTAATATTGACAAGTCGAACTGGCTGGTCCAATATGTAATATTTTAAGACAGCAATGATGATAGCTAAATGCAACAAATATGAATAGTTCAGGCAGATGCTGAGCCCCTTTTTTATCCAATGAACTAACTAAATACCACTTTTAACCAAATTCCACTTTCCAACTGAAATCTGTTTCAAAGTGGATAGATATCATTTGGCAGTGATCCACTCTGAACAAATTATCTCAAATAGTATTGGATCAATAATCCTATGGAGTAAAATATTTTAGAAATATTCATCTTGTGTTTCAGTTGATGTTATGTTATTTTGAAGAATCAGAAAACTGGCAGAAGAGTTGAAAATCAATGTATAGATATGCTATCAGTGCAGTGGCTTTGCAGTCTATTCATCCAGCCACAATCCCACACACTAAGGTGAACTTTCATCTTCAATCAGCTTAATTAACATAAAAGTAGATCAATATTGACTTCTTTTCTTAAGAATCAGAGAAGTGGGTCAACAAAAATAATACAATTTTACAGTACTTTGACATTCTAAAGGTGACTGCAAAAAAAAACTGAATAAGGGCTATCAATACTTTTTTTTTCATCTGGTTTCACCAGGATTTAGAAATAGTTATGTAAAGACCATACAGTATATTATACATTGACAGTAAATGAGGCTTAAAGCCCAGTTAAAGTCTCAGCCCTCATTATCTAATTATAGCCCTGTACATCATCTCTCCTACCCATTCTATAGTCGATTCGTTGGAATCATGTTTTTCTATTAGCAGGGCAGGATGATGTAATTGTATGTGTCCAGACTATGCATTACAGATCAGGCTTTTGGAAGTAAAGTCAATTTTTAAGCTCACTAAACATTTTAGTTTAAAATCAATCAACATATTCAATATAATTTGGACTGTCCATTGAAAGTCAGTGGATCTAACTACCACCCACCACATTTGATTCACAATTGACTCTTTACTTTCAGTTGTGTTAAAGGTAAGTCTAGACAGACTTATACAGCATTTCCCCCATCATCTAAAGACCAATGTTTGAAATTCTCATTTAATCCAATGATCCAGTTAACATCAGGCACATTTTTACCTTCAAAAAAATGCACTTAGCAGCGTTTTCATTTTTTTTTTATTGGCTATAAACGCTTAATAATGTATAATAAGTAGAGACATTTACCAGCATTTATAATTATTCATACGTACTTATAAACCCTTCTATTGAAAGCAATGGAAGCTTTTATAGGCATTTATAAGCATTTATAAATGCTTCTATTCCATGGCATTTATAAAAATGTATAACTAACCCACTTGTTCAAAGGCAAAATGGGTATTTATAGCATTTAAAAAAAAATGTCAGGTAGACTTAGCTTACAATAATCAAAATGCAAATATTCACTGTTTTTTTTACCTTGAACTCTTTCAATTAATGAAGATAAGTGTATGAGCACATGACCAAAAAATTCAGTCCTACAGAAATCAATCATAAATACACATTGGATACTAACATGTTTGGCTAAAATCCTACAACCTGATCAAAAAAGGCTCTTTTGATTTTATTTTGATTACTTTTGGTCAATAAATTCATGAAAAAGACTGTTTTTTGATTTTATAGATAATCTATTGGACTATTCAATGAGGCCTTAGAAATTGAATTTTAACATGTTCCACTTCTGCTATTTGTGGATTCATAGAGAACTATTCTAAGCATTGCTAGGAGCAATCAGGAGTATGCATCATTATAAACAGTATCAGAGTTGTATTAGAACAATTCTTCTCTATACAATCTGGTGAAACATCCCCAAGTGAAAACAAATTATATTCCAAAATGAGGTTTGAAGGAAGAGAAAATCCAGGTGGAGCAAGGTCAGACAGGTACACAAGGTGACATAGAGCAGGTCCAGAATGGGTACCAGATAACAGCATAAATAAATAAATGCAGGTAAAAAGATATACAGGTACACAAGCTGATGGGAATCACCTACTGGAGGACACCACAATTACCGCATTCCAGTCCAGCAGCCACAACGTCTCCAACATGTGCCTGACAGGGTCACCATATTGTACAATAGTAATGATATTTTAGAATAGTCCAGTAATTTCAAAAGTCTGTTTATGCAGTTTAATACATATTAATGAATATAAAGTTTAAGTCCAATAATATCTTGGTCAATCCTTGCAGGGGCAAGGACCTGGTATGTGTAGCAACATGATTGGTAGCAGCAAGCAATGAAGGCTGACCACCTAAGAAGAGCAAACAGATGTCCCACCTAGCTTTATGAAAAAAAGTAAAGATGTGTTTATTAATTTATTAATATACCAGACAAAACCCTGTTATCTTTTAAAAATCCAAGTCTAGGCTTTGCGTTATCCTCAGAGGGCCCCCCTTTCTAATGTATTCTGGCTGGTCATGTGCCATTCACATCTTTTTTTTCCTGACAGGGGACATTGCACCTGAGCACAACACCTTTATGGCACACATGAGCACCAACACTGCATCATTAGGGAATACCTCTATGTAACTCATATTGAATGACTGGCACTGCACTGCTAGTACTTTTTACAGAGGGGCATTTAAAAAATTACTGATAGTTGGGATTGAAATTACACTGCAGATAATTAGGCATACAAAATGAACATGGCTTTATTTTATTCACTTTCCTAGGTGAACATGCTAACTAAATGTACGATAATACTTTAGTAAATCAACTCCTTGGTATTGCTAAAAATTAGTTAACTTTATTTTCTAAATGTACCTTATGAATTAATCAAGGTTTCAAGACCTTAACAGAGCGTCTTCATAAAGCTGAAAATGAAAAACCATAAAGAAAACACTGATAGGTCTTGAAACATTGGTTTTATCCAGGCATTGAGAGTATAAAGTAGCTTTAGCTTTAGCAATGTTTGGAGTGCTAAAGATTACGGATTTTCAGGGTTAGTATTAGAGGATTCGATTTCTTAGTATGAATACTAAGGTATGACCAGCATTTATAATTGACATTAAATGGCTAAAAAGATTTATTTTTTCTTAAAAAATATTGGAAAATAGTAAAAGGATATATTTTGTTTTAACAAACCACTTTTATAAATCAAGGAATGTAACTTGCAATTTCTAAACAAGTTATTTTGTAACTCATTATAATTGAATTTGCATTTTTGCATTAATCTACAGCCAACTTTGATTTTCTAAAGCTGAAAAACACATTTCAACTCTTTGTAACAACAGTAACAACCATGTAAACAAAGGACTTTTCATCATTTTCATCAATTTGTGGTTCTATAAATTAGCTTAAAGTACAAATGTGGGAACAGAAAAAAGGGAGTTGCTCCTGGGCTGTTATCTAGATCTTATCTCTTCTATATGTAACCCAAAACAATCACAGTGAAGTTAAAAAGTTATGTAAGAGCCACAACATAAAAACTAGTCTTTTGGCAAAGGCATACCCATCTCATCACTTTTATCTGCCTTTAGGAACCAAATTTCAATTACATGTCCTACTTATTAGATGCCTATAAATATAGGCTTGTCTGCTGGTATTCATTTAGGGTAAAATCTGCTTGGCGTTACTGGAGATTGAGGCACAGATGATCCTATTGATTGGATTGGTGACTGACATTTTGGTGGAACAATTAACATCCATTAACAGCTTAATTAGCTTTTTTTAAAGAGATATCAACAAGTCCAGCAAGCTATGAGCGCCCTATCTGACCACCCTGTTTAGTACAGTTTATCCATATTTTTTACACTTATTGGTTTATGATGGTCAATTATTTTTGAGTTAAAGGTTTTAGAAAAGCCTGGTGGTTGGGTAATGCTGACCACTTTGTAGGTGAACAGTGCTTCTCATGTTTTAGGATAATCAGTTATATTTAATTCACAATGCATTTAGTTTTGAAGACTAGGATGGTTGGTTATAAAATGTTAATGGTTATTGTTTATGTAAAAGTTTGAGTTAAAATTAAATTCAAATGCTATTAATAGGCTGCAACCAAATACTTGTTCCTAATAATTAGATTCTACATGTTTAAGGTTATATTTCTGTTAGAAAAAGCATTTGGTGCACACAAAGGAATTGCATATTCTACGTAAGTATTGATAAATACATTACAATCGAAGTTCAGCTTTAAAATATTTTAGGAACATGTATTTTTCTTGTGGTCATTTTCTCCCCATGCACTTATTATCCGATAAAACAGCAGTTATTTAAAACTACTGCATAGCGACAATTGTTCCATTTTCAACAATCAGAAAACTTTTCCTCCTGATAATGTAAATCTGCCCCCCCCTTCCCCCACTATGATGTTCAGTGACCCATCTACTATGGGAGCTTCATACAGAAGCTTCTGTTATCATAGTTAACAGAACAGTAAAGCTGCGTACACGCGTGCAATTATTGTCGTTGGAAAGGATCTTTCACGATCCTTTCCAGCGACAAAGGACTGTGCGATGAATCAACAAGTGTTGTACATACAGCACCGTTCTGCACTATGGAGAGGGGAGGAGGAGAATGACGGAGCTGCACCCTGCTGCGCGCTCCCTACTTTCCCTTTCATTAAGATTGTTCGCCGTCTATCGCCCCTGGATCCTCCAGGACGGTCGTTCGGACGATGGACTACGGGCAGTGAACCCAGCCTGATTCTCGTCCGATATCGGCCCTGAGCTGATTATCGGGCGAGAACCATTGGACGCGTGTACGTAGCTTAATAGATCTTTGTTCTGGAATCCATTGTTTTTTTGTATTTTTACTGATGCTGGCTAGGCTATAGCTTTTAAAAAGAAGAGATCTGTATATGAAATGATACAACTACTGTACCCAGGGCTGGATTTATACTTTTTTTCAAAAGTTTTTAAACTTGTGCCTCTATATCCTGAAATTTTAGCTGGGGTGGTGGATACTAATAGCTTTGAAGGTACCCTGAAAATTTAGAAGATAGGAAGGTTTAAACACAATGAGTTGTTAGGGTGCAGGATATGAAAAGCAGTCTTTACATACACAGCTTTTACATGCTGTTGATGATGTCATTGTACATGCCCCTCGGGTAGCTAGATTTCACAAGGCTGGTGAGAAGGAGGTTCTGGGGTGGGCAGGGGAGGTGAACAAATGCTGCCTTTTATTACCATGGCACCTACGTGGCTTTATGAGAAATCTGACCATCACTGTACCTGCTCAGTAGGGTTTTACAAGGCCATCTCCATAATGTATCCTTTTTTTAGATCAGCACCAAGATGTAAAAAAACTACGGAGGTAAGATTTAAAATTATGCATCTGGGAAAAATGGAGGAAAAAAAAGGGAGGTAAGTTGTCATAGTGGTGGTAGGAGCAAAAAAGATAACTACATTTTAAAAATGTACTTCTCTTTTAAAACATTGAACTAGCCATTCTCAACCAGGGTGCTTCCAGTTGTTGCTACACTTTGTTTTGGCTAATTGACCTCCCATGTGATGGTCACCTTTTTTTTGTGATCAACGTCACTTGGCAGGGACAGTAGCATGACAACAAAGCTCTTTTCAGTGATTTAAAAGATGTAAAATAGTTGATTTAATATGGCTTAGTTTCGTAAACGTGAGGCCTCTTTTAGCAGTTACTTTAAGAATATGCTAGCAAGGCCCACATTACTTTCTATGAAATGTAACAAGTTAAATTTGCGTTATAGAAAGTTCTTCTATGGAAAAAGAAAATGTGTAACACAATTACTTTTCATAAAAGTACAGCTGAACTGAAAAAATGTAATTTTTTTCCACAAAACTGGAGTTTAACTTGAAAATTGTTTAAATGGGGAATTTCAGGAGATTCAAAGTTGTTCATAAATGATCTTTATGATTTTCATAACCTGTGGGACATTTTGCCTAAAAGATACTACATAACATAAACAGAAAGAACATTCTCTGCAATATTTGTCAAATATGGCAGGTGTTAAAAGCCAATCCACCACAAACAATACATAAATAGATTTACACTAAGTAGATCTAGGGAAAAAGTAATATTTGTAAGGTCACAAACAAGATTACTTTTTAAACTATATAAGAAATGTTTCAAATTCTGCTGCTGGAATCAGTTTAGTATAGCTGGAAATTGGAAGTAATTTAAATTACTATTTAAGTTTTAAAGGAAGATTTTTTTTTTTCAAATTACGTTTATCTTCTAACCTTTTAGCCACTGTGGCATAAATCATGAAACTGGAGTGTTGTAAAATACATTTTCAATTTTCTCACATTATTCCAACTTTTTCTATTAACTATATTTTATAGTGCAAATCTTTTATTAAATGTGTTTCTATGGCAAGATCATGGGTAATCAGTGGATATCTTTAGATTTTTTTTCTTTTTCTTTACGGAAATACATTATGAAAATGACTGGCATTTTAATGCATAATCTATTTTAAGTTGCTGTAAAACTATATTATGTTTGGAAACCCTGCGGGCATAGTAAAATTAGTTTTAACTTACTTTCATGAAATCTAAGACATCCAGTGTTCTATAAGGAAGAAATATTAACACTGATCCTGTAACTTAAAAATGTACAGGCTAAACACTGTTAAAATATATTAGAAACAAAGATGGTTATCAGAAATTCTTTTATGTCCTCATGGTCTAGGTCAGCATTTCTCTACTAGGGTTTCATGGGCCCCTGATGTTCCTCCAGGGGTTGCTAGGGGTTCCTTGAGCAATCAGAAGTTTGTGACTCTCATGTCAGTTTAATTGACACCAGTGCTTTTTTTTTTTATCTGTAAGGGTGACATTCTTACGACTGGCCAGCAATGTAAGAAGCCTTTTCCCAATGACGCCCATATTATATACTTTGAGTTGTGGAAAAAGTAACCAGCAGTAGCAGTAGCAGCCAAATTGTTGGCAAAAAGACAGCTGCCAGGAGCCACATACTTGTGCCCAGAGCTGGTCTTAACTTAAGCTTAATGACGAGAATATAAAATCGAGTGCTGCATAATAAACAACAAAAAAAAAAACTTTGGTCCTTATAAGGTCCTAAAATTAGGTAAATGTATTAAAATTTAACAAAGACCAAGTCAAAATGCAGAAGCTATGGGTAAAAAAGTAAGTGCACCCTTACAATTCCCATTGGAATTTATACAGATAAGTAGTAGTCAGGTGCTGCTAATCAAATTCACTTGATTAACATCATGTGTGACCAAGTTTTGAACGTTAGCATGTTGTTATGTATGTTAGTCCAATGGCAAGGAGGAAAGGTGAAAACATGTCAGCAATGAACTTGGGGAAGCATTTTCAGCTGCTCATCAATCTATTATGGGTTATAAAGCCATATACAAACAGTTAAAAGTCAATCATTCTACAGTAAGAAAACTTACTTACAAGTGGCAAACATTTGGGAAGCCAATTTTCCAAGGAGTTGACATCCCAGCAAATTGGCTCAAAAGTAAGTTTAAAAAACAAAATCTACATCTCAAACCCTACAGGTCTCAGATAGAATGTAAAATATTATAGTTCATAACAGAACAATCAGAAAAATACTGAACAAGGATGACTTGTTGAGAAGGGTTACCAAAGGAAAGTCTCTTCACTCTAAAAACATGCATTTGAACAATCTGCAAGACTTCTGTAACATAATACTTTAGACAGACAAGATCAAAGCGAAGAAGTTAGGCCATAATTCACAGCACCACATTTTGTAAAAATCAAACACAGCATATCAGAACAAACATCTTATACCAACTGTCTAGCACAGAGGTCAGCAAATTTTTTGGCCACTAGGCCATTTCAGGGGTAGGCAGGAGCACACTAGTCCGAACTCTCTCTCGAATCCCACCCTAATGGCTCCGCTCCCACCAGGAACACCCCCTGAAGGGAAATCCTTCTCCTTTGCAATGCATACGGAGGAGGGGAATGTTCCCCATGTACCCTGGTGGTGGAAGTGTTAACACTGGCCGTGGTAAATAGAGAAGGGAGCCACCTTACGGAGGCTCAAGAGCTGCATTCTGCTCCAGAGCTCCGGTAGTTTGGGTTGCCGGTCGGGATTAGGCCGGATCGGCCAGGGGGTGTTAGGCCAGAATAAACTACTGGCTAGACCATATCTGGCCTAAAGGCCGGAGTTTGCCAACCCCTGGTCTAGCACAATACTGGAGGTATGATGATTTGTGCTTTCTTTGCAGCCATAGGACCTGACACCTTGCAGTCATTAGGTCAACCATGAACTCCTCTGTATACTAAAGTATTTTAGAGACCCTATGTGTCCATCCAAATATGTGGACATCTTTTTGAGTTAAATTAGGAAATTCAACTGAAAAAAAATTAACAAACCCGATATGCTGTGGCAGGACCTTCAGAGAGATGTGCGTAGAAAAATATAGCTAAAACAGAGAATCCTAAACAAAAATCACTTAGTATAGAGAATAAATGGAATATGTGTTCACTTCAATCATTTACTTAACTGTAAGGTAGAAAACTGCATTTCTTTAAATTATCTTGCAAATTACTAGTTGTTCAATGTAAACTTAGCTCATTGGGCCTGCCCAGCTTCATCAATGAAAGTGTATCCTCTCCAGTCTTGGAGAGCTTTATTTATTCAGGCCCATTGTATTTATTAGGCATGAGGCTAAGTAACCATACTCTACTTTTAGTAAAGCTACTTCTTTGTGGGGAAAACTATAAAATGATCCCAGTTTACAATAGCTCTACACTTATCCAACAGTGGGGGAACATGAGCCCAATTTTAGCAATCTTCAGTTGTCTACAACCTGAAAAACGTCCAGTTTGTATGACTGAACAATTGACATAGAATTGTAACCTCCTTTAGGAAAAAGAATTGGTTTATATACTCTATGTACCATATAAAAAAATGGGTGCCCTATAAAGTTAAACATACATACAAAAAAAGGTAATAAACTTTTCATTTTTAGTAATGTAAATGTCAAGGGAACCTCCAGACAAAGAACAAAAATATTTTGTCTCCAACATGCAAGAAGGTTAACTCTTGTGAAGAATTGAATCATTGATTATAGTTTTTTTCTAAAGGAACTAATAATATGAAGTACAATTAAATGTGGGTTGGATGCTTTTTCTTATTGGAAATGGCATCTCCAGCTGTAATAAGTAGCATTCATTAGTGGAGTGATTGATCCTGGGAATTAGCAGACTGAACAAAGTATTTCATTTTCCATTCTGAAGATTAATTGACAGCTGACTGTTGTGCTTCATTATTAATTTATGTATTTTGTTTTTGCTTTCAACCAAATAAAGAAAATGAATACTAGAATAGTATTTTGGTGGTATTTCACTAATTTATATGTTACTACGCAAACACAGGCTTTCTATGTTGTGTGGAAATAGTGGAAATCATTTTTTACTGTCATTATTTACTCTGGGAGAGTGAATCCTGTTCATTTTCTGCAGCACAAGGGTTAATCAAGTGGAAAAGCACTGTGACGTATATCCTTATCAAAGAGAAGATACATGTCTGGTAATACATTCTTCCAGTCCTCATATAGTCACACAATGTGACTTCTAGATCAATTTATGTACTGTAAAATTAAGCTTGATATGAGTCAGAAATTCCCTTTGTAATGTAATGTAGTAGATTGGGAAAGGTGCCAGAATCAAGTGTAATGAAATATTAGATGTGAATGGAATCACAAAGAATTTCTTCTTCCTGTGGGTCGATGCTGTGATTTTTGATACTTGGGCCTATGGTGGCTAATCAGTAGGTTGTAACATGGTGAGATGATGAAATACTACTCAAGGAAAATGTTATTATACTGTAGGAGAAGCAGATAAAATGCTTACATAAGGAGATATAGCATTTGAACTTTAAACAACTCATTCAGTTACGTTTTTTAATGAGGTTGTATAAATTTAATTTTTAACCATCATCTGGGCCATATTTTCAGTACCGCACCCTAAAGCCTTTGTCAGGGCAACAGCACAAAATTCCATCAGTTTACTTAAATTTTTTTTCTTTACTGTTTTCTTTGGCCAACCCCTGAACACTGCCAACCCCTGAAATACATGTATGTACGTAGTGTTCTGCGAGTCTAGAAACTTCCTGGTGAAAAATTGATATTAGCCAGTAATAAATACCCATCCTAAATATTAGTCACTTAAAATGTAGGCAATATGAGAGGGCATGTTAAACCATAAGATGGCGATGTGCCCTCATATAAATTGTAAAACAAAATCTTGCTGTCTGAAACATATCATAGTTTGTTACACACAATACATAAAAACACAGCACCATCTAGTGGAAGCCATCCAAAATGCACAAAAGTGACCCATAAAACAAAACCAAAAAACTTAGAAGAAACATTATTAAACATAGAAAACTGTCAGAAAGAAAAAGAAGATACTCAAACTGAGCCTGTGTGATTTCATTTTTTTCCTATTTAAACAAATGTTTGAATTATAAAACACACTGGTGATATATTTATTCATACTATTTTATAATGGAATTACTGTTAACTACTATTTGAACATTAATAGTGATGGCTGCATTTTGTGCCACAGATTTAAAGTTGAGTCAATAATAGTTTAGTATAATATTATAGTATATATATTCACAAAACCTAAGCAATATTTTAAGATAATGTAGAATCATGTGCTGTAGTACATAAAAATATTTAAATATGAAAACGCATCCCTTATAATGATCACCAGTAACTCAAAAACAAAACGCAATTAAAGTTGTTCAGGTACCACTGTTTCCAATCACACCCAATCTATCAGCTTGGTAAGAAAATTCAATCTATACTATTGGCCTCAGGGGCTTTTGTTTTGCTCCTTACATATACTCAATCCGAGAAGCCTAGATATGAAATTTAAATTAAAAGCACTTCAGACACAACATGCAGTCTTGCAGTTGTTTTGCATGTTCTCTGGAATCCTAGTGCATGAAATTTTGAATAGTTAAATATCATTTATGCAATTTAATGCCACTTTCTTTAAAAAAAATGTTTGATATAATTGCTTTTAATCACATACAGGAAATATAAACATGAAGATATAATATAATTTGTAGAAAATGCAGTGTTACTGGGTCAGCCTAGACATATCTTACTTTATGTTTTAATTAGTATGGAAAATATAATTGAAATCTGCAGCAATGAACATATTCTGTACTCTGTATCTATAAATCTATGGGTTTAGTTCTGTGGTATAAAGGATAATAATTCAGATGTAAGCCTATGTATACAAACTCTCACTGTATTTGTTTTACTCCTTTATATAGTTTTGATGTTTTCCTACAGAACTTTGGAGACAACAATAGTTTGTGCAGAATAGTCTCTGCTCCTGAAAAACATACTAATGTTGTGTACATAGAATGCCAAGGCCTATCTGATGCAAAGAAAATTTGTATCGCAACTTTAAATTTGGAAAACAAACGGAAACTCTTTATTTGTGCTAAAGGTCTATGTTATTCATTCAAAGCAAAAGCTCTTCTATAGTTTTGGCATACCTGGTTTATTATTTATTGTATTTATTATCATTTATTGTAATGATGAAGGAGGTCTGATTTGCAAACTACAGTGCTTTCCTAAAGCTAAATATTGTATACATTGTGCATTAAAGGCAACCAGTCAGGACAGCTGCCATTCGTTGACTTATTTTCTAAGGTTCCAACTCCAGGGTTGCCATCTGTATCCTTACTTTGTCTCTCAGTGTGACATTTTTGCCTGGAACAACACTAAACCAGTGATAGAGGAATGGAGCCAACACTATAATGCTGAATAAATCTTTTTCCTAAAGTGTTACTGACATGATGAGTATTGCAGTAAAATTAGCCAGGTGCAGTACCGATCAGGTACGTTGGCAGAACCAAATAATTTAGATCCTCATGAACTATCCTGCTTAGGCATACTAAGGCCCAGAAAGCCACTTTAGCCAAATTTGTGAAGCCACAAGTTCCAGAGAACCCAAGTTTGAACCTCATGGATTCCATATTTTAAGCTAATATCCTGCTGCTTGGCAGCTCCTAAAACTTCATCCTGTGGATATATCAGTTTAAACAGAAAAGAATGGTTGCAGAAGGGTTTTTTGAGGCAAGTATTCAATTGTATTTATGATAAATTCTCATAATACATAATACCTTTATCATAATATCTCAATTGGCTAGAACTGTAGATCATAGGCATATCCGCCCACACAGGGCAGTATACAGTGAACTTCTATATAGAACACGTAGCAAGTGGAACTCGTAACGCATACGTATTGTCGATACCCGACGCAGTCTCACACCAGTCTCACACGCAGACCGCAGCTGCAGTCCTCATGTCGGCTGCCTGCCAAGTGGAAACATTCTCTATACAAGAGCATGAAACTTTGAAAAAACATTCTAACAAAATACTTGCTTTTGAACCAAGGGATATACTCAGCCAACATACCACATATTTTCTCACTTAACGCACTACCACCCCTGATGAAGCCCCACTCTGGGCGAAAGGCGTCGGGTATCGACGTATGCGTTATGAGTTCCACTTGCTACGTGTTCTATATAGAAGTACACTGTATAGTGCCCTGGGTGGGCAGATATGGCTATGATCTACAGTTCTAGCCAATTGAAATATTGTGATAAATATTATTATGTATTATGGGAATTTATTATAAATACAATTGAATACTTGCCTCAAAAAACCCTTCTGCAACTTTTCTTTTCTATATATACAATAATCTAGGGTTGGCAAATAGGGCCAAACTATAAGCCTTTATATATACTATTATACTCCCACTAGGAAACGCTACCTTTTTTTTTTTTCCTCAAACTTTTTGACACACTTTTCAGTTTAAACAGAACGAGAGCATTTTATATATGTGTCCAAAGAGCACAAGATACATGAGCACACCCTCTTAGTCCTTTGCTATTAAAGGATGGCCAAATCTGTCACCTCCCTGTGACTTTGTTATAGTAAACAGCAGGTCTATTATTAGAGATGGCTCTCCACTTCCCATCACAGATTATCCAGAAAATCTTTGCAATCTGAACTGTAACCAATCAAACTGAGGCAAACAACAATCAAAAGTACATTGTTCACTGGTATTCCCTTTTGTTTTACTGCAGCCAAAGTTTATTGTTTTCTTTATTTATCTGTGGGCTTTTTCACACAGTTTTTTTTTCTTTATTACAATCACTGTACAAGCTGAATTATAATTATTATCTTGTATTTATATAGCGCTGAAACTTTGCATGCAAAAGTCCATAGTCATGTCACTAAATGTCCCACAGAGGTGCTCACAATCTAATGTCCCTACCATAGTCATATGTCATTAACACAGTCTAAGTTGAATTTCTAAATGCTCTAGAGTATAGTAGAAATAGCTGAACCGTGTCTCTTAAATGTTACCTTGAAATTGAACTCTATTTCATGCTTCTCTGAAGTGAAAGTGGATGAGACAGACAGTCCTTGAAAGTTAGACCTGCAAATGCAGTTGCCAAGTGTAGAGATGTGTGTTTCTATTTAAACATGTGGTGGAGGTCCAACTGTGTATGCAGGCCGCTAGGGTTAATGGATTGATTAACATTGCTGGTTATGGCCCCTTTCAGCCTGCTGGATGTCCGTGACGGCCCCTCTTAGCTTACTGGCTTGGATTGTTGCTCAGTGAGTTGAAAATTCTCAGTGCATGGTGAGGCTGAGAGTGCGATTGCCACAGCTAGCTCACCAATGTAAATTTACTTTCCTGCATGACATTGGAATGCCATTTTTTCCTACATCCATTTTATCAAGGTACAAATTTAAAACAATGTAGGCATATCATAATATATTGGTGGGATATTGGTTGAATATGATGCACTGCAGGATGGGAACACTTTGACAAGAATAAATATCAGGACTCTTTGTCTACATAATTGTTCTATTTATGTGCCTTACTAATGAGGGAGAAGGATGTTAGCTACAGAACATACACCATTTAAAGTGAGCAATGGCCACTGCATTTTATCTGCTCTGGCATGTTCACTTTAAAATCTTTAAAATTCAAGGAAGGTATACTGTAACCTTGCCTCATGGGGACATGCCATGCCACTATAAACAGAATAGCCATTTTCTCATGATTCAACTCGGAATTTTATAGCCTGTTTAGATGCAATTTCTGCACAGTATTTTTTCAAGGGGTTGAATATATAACATATAAAAAAATGTTTGCATGAACATCTTTTTTATTCAAAAACAGAAAATTTATGTTCAGGTAGACGATGAATGGACAGTTTTAAGAAAAAAGGTTGACTCATTAGATTGAAAGATTGCCAGGACATTCTATGCTGAGTATAGATATAAATATGGCATGTTATTCACAGCCTGTGGAGCAGTTTTTCTCAATCAGGGTCCCATGAAACCCTAGGGTTCTTTCAGAGGTTGCTAGGGGTTCCTTGAAAAATTAGAAATTTGTGTCTGGAAGGTGACTTTAATTGACACCAATGATCTTTTTGATAATCAATGAGCTACCGGTAAGGATGGCAATATTCCCAATGGGCAGCATTTAAGAGGCATTCTTCCTACTGACAACCATTCTAATATACTGTGGATATAGTAATTTATGTCAAGGGTTTCCCAAGACCTAATTTTTTTCAAGGGTTCTCCTTTGTTAAAAATGTTAAGAAAAACTTCTGTAGTCTGTGTCCTCTAGGTTCAATCTAGACCAGTTGCAGTAATTTTTAATTTTGTGTAGTTAGTTTATTTTACTTTTGTGGGGAGGACCCCACCTCTTCTGTCCCTATTGCAGTGGTGGTAAAAACTGAAGGTGAAACCCGCAGCCTCCTGGGAAATGTACGTCCAATCTAATGCATGAGCAGTAATATTGTCATTTTATTTACATTTTCATGAAGCACTGCTGATCTGGTACTTGTTGTCCTCCTTGCTCTAGCTGCTCTGCTGGCTCTGGACTTAGGGGCGTTCCGAGCCCTTCCTGCTAATTGATTCTCACCTGTCCTTCTAGGCCCCGCCCAGCTAGCCTGTCAAGTCTCCCTATATATGCTGGGCTCAGTCAGACACTTAATGCCTCAGCAACAGGTGTTGCTACCTGAGGTTCCTGTGAGCATTCGGATTCCTGTCTTGTTTTCCTGTTCCTGACCTTGGCTTGTCTTGTCTGTGCCTGTTCCCCGCCTGCCCTGACCCGGTCTTGTTTTTGGTTTTTGAATCTGCCTGTCCATTTGGTACTTTGCCTTCGGTTATCTCCAGCTGTCAGCTGCTACCTGCACGGGTGAGTCTGAGGGCCGCAACCTGGGTGCAAAGCCCAACACCCTTTGAAGCTCTGGTGAACACCGGGCAGTACCTTAGACTCTGTGCCTCTGATATCACCTTGGCTAAACGTGCTGGTAGCACAGAGGGTCCACCTCCTGTTCAAATGTCTTTATCGTGACAACCTGATCTCTCACCTGTGAGGTGTGAAATCGAGTGATGTGTGAAGAAGCTGGAAGAAAATGCCTGCATAGTGTTCAGTCTACATCGGAAAAGAAAAGCTGGAATGGTACGGGACCTACTGAATTCGAATTACCAAGGGATTGACAGCTTTTCAACAGTAAAGGTGAAAAGATTAAAAAATGCCATTTAGAGGTTGAAAGTAAGCAGCAAAAAGTGAATATTTGACTTATAATATACAAATTATTTGTGAGATGTGAGAGCAAGATTGTTTAGTCACATCATATATGCACACTAATTATCACCAATTTAACTCAGAAGTGGAGTAAAGGTGCGTACACACTTCCAATTTTTATCGTTCCAATCGAACGACGAACGATCGATTGGGCAAAAAATCGTTCGTAAAAA
The DNA here is from genome assembly GCF_032062135.1 of Pyxicephalus adspersus. Lineage (NCBI taxonomy): Eukaryota > Metazoa > Chordata > Amphibia > Anura > Pyxicephalidae > Pyxicephalus > Pyxicephalus adspersus. Next base: position 42,606,529 of record NC_092862.1, on the reverse strand, counting down.
AGTAACCAACGACGCCGACGAACGAGGAAAGTCGCTGGAAACGAACGACCGGACCGGCGGATCGGATTGGACGACGATCGTTGAACATCATTCGTGTGTACGGTCGTTCGTTGATCGTCCATGTTCAGAGCATGCGTGATGAACGAACGTCCGTTCACTTTCCTGTCGTGCACATAGTTCCTCTATCGCTTAAACGATCGTATCTATTGTGTGTACAATATCTACGAACGATCGTGTCGTTACCTCTATGTGCAGGATCGGTGCTATACGATCGTTCATATATATCGTGCAGGAACGTTCGTCGTTCGTTTTCCGACGATAATAATTGGAAGTGTGTACGTAGCTTTAGCTGGAAGGGAATGATCTGTAAATACATCAATCATTATAAAACCCTCAGAGAAGAGTAACAATATAGTGTTGATAGGTTTGAATCAATATGCTAGAATGTGTCAACGTCCTAAATGAAAAAGATTATAATAAGTTGTCTGTGGTAAGCGAAGATCTGATAGAATTCAATAGGCTTAGTGTCATGCCAAATTGGGGTGTACAATTTATAAACAAATTCTGCAGTATTTCAAAGTAAAAAAAATAAATGCATATATACATTTTACACGTTTATAAACCTATGCAGACTTTCTGTTGTGTTGGTCTTTGTCCAGGATAAAGCAAAACAGTCAATATGCAAGACCCTTACAAAAAACATCCCAAGTTACATATTGAGCAATGTAGGTAACTCCATGTGAAATATTTGCTTGCATTTTTACATATTGTTGTTATTATATCATGTCACCACCAACAGACATTTGAGGACTGAACCCCAACTTCTGGAATTAAGGTTTATAATGAATGGTTTCATTTTCCTTTTGATTTTCCTTTTTTTTAGATATTCAAGCTCCCTGGTCCACACACCTAATAGGTTAACAGCTGGTATTTTTTTATTTGTTTGGAGATTTCATAGTAATATGTCATGTCTTTGTTTTTGTTGGATCTGTTACATTTACCTTTGAAACACAAATAATAAATATGTGTGGATATTTCCACTACTGCTAGGTGCAGAACATGTATAACCCCCATCGCAGACCTTTATCTGAAAAAGTGCTACAAAAAAAAGGATTTTTATTCAAATGCAGATCTGAGTATTTGTGTTTTTGTGTCGTAGATTTATATAAATTACATTTTAACATTTTTATTAGGCAGGGAGTATGGTGGCATTTCAATCAAATCCAAATTACTGATTTAGAGCTTGTTTGTTTAAGTAACCAAAAACATCTGTTAATTGACTACATGTCACTTGGTACACCTGACAGCAAATATTGGAGGCATATAAATTAGCTATTCATTCTAGCTACTGGAAAATAACTTTAAACTATTAATTAAAATATGTGTACAAAGCATTTTACATCAAGGGAAGCTTAAAAACATATACTAGCTAATGTATGCAGCTAGAAATCAGCAGTAGGGATATGTACTATTTTGGAGCAAACAAAGAAAACATAAAAGTAAATAAAAAATAAACAAATGTAAGAACAAATTTACACAGCTTCATACATGACAAAAAATTTGGAGCAATATACAAAAAAGTTTTTTTAATGTGCTTATATTTTTTAAAATTGGTTGTTCCAAAGAATGTAATAATGCAATCAACGTACATTGTACACATAAAAATATACAAGTATTTCCTCCATTAAATAATCTGTACACACACAAGCACAAATGTATATGCAAGACAACGCCAGCATCCAGAATCTATAACTGTTAGTGGCCCTGTACAGTGGAGAAAAACAAGAACTGAAATAAGAGAAATATATAAAAACTAAGCTTTAACTCTTATCACCTATTATGTCACCAACAAATGGATTTCAAGTACATATTACTCTTAAACATCAAAGTGGCCATGAGTTAGGTCTAGAGAAGCACAATTCAAAGCTTTGCCTTTCGAAAGAACAGTTTGTTGCTCACAGAAACAGATACTTGTAGAACATAGAAAACCAAAAAGAATGCATTCACATTAACAGAGACTCACCCAGTAAAGCCTATTATATCACAAACAAAAAAAACTTTTGAGGTCGGGAGCAAATTATTTAACCCCTATTAATATTTGCATTCCGCTTCTGAATGCAGTAACTAAGGGTCGGTGTACATTTTTGGGTGAGAGATCAAATACATCCTGATCCAATAATGGGGAATATTTACTGTATGAAATGTTAAGGCATGATGCCCCTATAAATTAAAAACACATATAACACCATGTTTGAATGAATCTATTGATTTTGTAAATTACCTTTTGATATTGAGATACCTTAGTCTTCATTATTATTTACCCTGCAATTTTACATACGTGTATGTAAGTGATAAACGGACACTGAATAGTGGGTACACCCATGCATGTCAAAATGAGAGGGATAATTCTGGAGGCCATTGGTTAGGGTTTGTTTTTTTTTCAAATGGAAATAGTAATTTGTATTTACAATTAAATATGTTCATATGTTTAACAAAAAACACAATTTGAAAAGTAGTTTAGCAATTGGCATGCAACATGAACATTTAGAACTTTCACATTATAATTCTATTCTATGTATTATGTGGCTTTATTAGGATTTCATGTTTATGTAAGCAAACAACAAATTTCCAAGTAGTGAATTAGGTGGTTGAGGTATGTTAAGTATCGAAGGGGCACACTCATAAAGGATCTGGAATAATTGCATCATCTGGAACATTCTACAAATGCTATGGCTCTCCCCGGTAGAAGATGAGTTTCCATGGCCAAACCTTGTAGACCAACGGAGGTGGACTCTAGTGCAGAGCAGGACTCTGAGCATCAGGGATCAGATATACAGGTGAAGTACAATATTAAAGTTATTTAATTTGCACATTGCCTTACATACTTTGGAACAGGAATTATTACTAGTAATGCATATGTTGTATACAGCATTTCAACCATTGATAAAGACAGGTATTGTGCAGTCCTGGGAGTGCAAGTAATGTACTTTGATATAACAAAATTTCAGCTATACTGGAATCCAAAAAATAGTAGCATGTAAACTATTGGTTATTGGAGTACCCAACAAACATTCTGTGTAAATGATGAGCAACATGTTTTTAGTCTCATTGAAAGTGGGACGGTGCCATTACACAACTTGTCACTTCTTTTTGACAGTTTGGATAAGATTATAAATACTTCTACACATTGATATTCTTTAGCCAACACATGTGTTTGGGAGGTTTTTCCCTCATTGTGTTAATACAATATATGTTTGACAGGTGCTGTTTACTATGTGCACACTACAAGCATGTACAGTGTAGTAGATTTTATACAAAAGGAAATGCTTTGTTGTAACAGACTATTGTAAAGGGGCAAAAACAGTCATATACTGTAATAAATGATGTTTTAGAAAGAAAGATGATTTGTTTGAAAACATTGTTTCCATTCAGCCTTATAAGAATGTCTATGAGAGAAAAAAAGCACCTTATGACTATTGCTATAAAATGTTTGAATTTAGGAGAACATTATCTTCTTGCCATCACTTCAACTTATTTTCCAAACTATGATAACCTCTGGCTGACGAGGGTTTATGTAAAAATACGGAAGCTTTTACATGATAGTATGAATATGTAACTACCATGCATTTACATAGTTAGATAGGTTCTAGTATCCTATAAATGTTTGAATCATCCATCTCTGCTGCCAGCTGTCATGCTGTCATTTATTTAATTATATACATATATTGCAAATTTGACATGTCTAGTCTGGTATTTGGAGCAATATTTGCTGCAATCTCCGCTTCTTGTGCTGGCAGAGGCTTTCATATACACTAATAGTGAGATTTATGAAATTTATGATATGTTGCAGCAGTACTCAATATAGGTTTCCAATTCTTTTTGTGTTGTATAGCAAAGTGAGGGAATGTTTTCTCTAACAGAAGTGGAAAACTGATATTAGGTTGCTGCCAGTTTGAATAACGCGTGTAATGTCTTTACATTTCCTGATTTCATGCAAAATTTAAAAATAAAGGGGGAAACAGACTAATTTATCTAATTTATTTGTTACAGTTCTTTATACTCTTTGCAAATATATTGTCCGGTTCACAGTCTTTTTTTAGGAAAACCACTGAGCTGTACACACACATTCAGTGTACATTCTTGACATGAATAAACTACCATGTGCATGTGTAGGAGTAACATCATTCTGGCCCAGCCAATCAATATGGTCAAAGATTTTAAACTTGTAAAAAGAGGAGGCAAAAATGTTGGCACTGCTGCAGGAGTGGGGAGTTTATTTTTGGTAGGGGTTGCTGATTCTACATAATACAAGCACTTTCATCTGCACATGTTTCTAGAATGCAAAGCTAACATTGAGTAATTCGGCGGGTACCTTAAATCCTTTGTGACTGATGCCTCATTTTGAAGTTTATCAGATCTCAAGTCAAGACGCACGCAAAACTTACTCTATCTGATACCTTTGTGTTTTTTTATATTCCCTGATAATTTATGATTTATTTATGATAACTTTCAACTTTGGTAGAATTCACTTGATGGATTGCTGTCTGCACAGTATAGCTGCTTGCAGTGAATACCCAAAATCATCTTGTCCCCAGCCAAGTTTCCGTCAGGAACCTGTTACTATGAACCCAACAAGAACAAATCCTATAGCAAAGTAGCCACATACCCTTATATTTAAACATATGTGGAAAAAAGGTATTGTTTATTACCAAAAGATACTGCATACAAATCAGGCATTTATATTTGTCTAATGGCCATATCCACAAGACGCTAATTGAAAACAACAAAAACGCCCCTGTATCCTCAACCCATATTACCAAGACAAAATGGGAAAGTAGATATAATTTCATTTTTCATTTTTCATTTGCTAGTGTAGCAGCTCCTTTATAATTACCTTTGCAATGCCAAAAAAGGCACAGGAGACATATACAAACACATTATTGACTTATGTTGATCAGAGAGAGAATGGGTAAAGGTCTTCTATGAATACTGTAAGCAAAAAAGATTTAACATGACTGTAATGTTAAAAGCTGGCCTGTGTGATCCCTGCTTTTATTGTGAAACTGCACTTTGTAGCATAATGGTTCTTCTGGCACATAAATGTGCAGCATTGCTTTAGAAGTTAAAATAATAATAAATAGTAAAAAATATGTATTTTACTGAAATACTTAACTAAAAAGGCAGTTGTTCTATATATATATATATATATATAGTAAAACAATACATATATATATATATATATATATATATATATATATAGGTTTGAAAAATATTCAATAAAGAAACTTATTGCATCTTTATATTTACTGCATTATGTCCTTTCCTCAATCAATCTTTATTCTGCGGATCTGTTGTGTCCCATACCACCATCTTCTGGCTCACTGATAATGTCAGCGATGGCATCTGATCTTACTCTATGCATGCATGAGATGGGGGTCACGTGTCTCCTGACAGTGTCTGAAACATAAGCAACCCAGCATCAATTTTAGTTTGGAGAGCTAGACCTCTCCAGTCAACAATGACTTTTTGGTGGTATAAAATGTACATTTTTATTGGTAAACTTTTAAGTGTTTTTATTACTTTTGTGGCTCCGTTGTTCTCATAAAGCTGTATTATGTCTTTGCTTAATTCTAAAAGGGCATTAAAGGCTACTTGAAGAAGAGAACTGAAAAAATATCACATCAAACACATTGGAATTGCCTACACCTTGCAAGTTAAAGAAATGAATAAAAAATGAAATACCTTTCAATGTCTGAAAATTAATTCACAGTATGATGTTAATCTGAATTATTAACTCATCTCTGATGGTCATATTAGACTTTGTGACTTGATTTTATGTATATATCATTTGCTTTCTTATGTTTCCACAATATCAGTATCCAACGTAGGAGGAGAACAGATTCTTTATTACCTCCACACAGTGCCTGTTTATACATGGCCTGATATGGTTGAAATAGATTTAACCATTTTCCAAATGTGTAGAGATGCTTCACGTTTTAGTTTATATTGATTGTTTTTAGAAAACATGGACAAAATAGATGTTCGATATAATAAGTCATTTAGACAGGTGCTTTACATTTTGTGTAGTATACACCCATTCACCCTACTTAGATCATTCATAATATAAATAATTGATTCTGCAAAATGCTCCCCAATCTTTTCAGAACTCCCTCATTCGAACTTCATTCACTGGTAACTTTCTACCCTTCCTACGATGGGCCTGACTTAATAAAGCTGTTCAAAACTAGTGAGGATAGACTACCAAGGGAGAACCTGAGTGATCCAGCAAACCTGGATAATTTGGCACATTTATAATCCTGATCATTACTTGGCCATTCAAGATCACTATTTTAATAGTGATGTCCCCATAGGAAAAAATAGAAATCTGTGGTGTTTTTTCTTGCTTGATCATAGCTTTTGCTGCATTTGCCACTTCACAGCTCACAGATTTATTTTTGTTTATCATGTCTGTTGTGATCTACTTTAATTTACAAGTACTGCAGTCAGCCAGTATGTTTGTTATGTGTCTCTGTCAATGAAGTTGTTGATGAACCCTATTAAAACTTAGAAAAAGTTAATGTTTCTTAACCACAATCTACCAAAAGGGACATGAAAGTCTTCTTTTCTTTCAGAATCTAAGCATAGGTAAAGAAAATTGCTACAAGCAACCTGCCAGCCCAAATGTTTTGGGATGTACAGGACACCTGACAGCAAACTGGGCCTCCTTCAGATCAGGATGGGGGTATTATAGTCACTACTGAACTGGTTAAAAAAGACCATAGATTAACAATGGCTACTTTATGCGCAGTTTTGGGGAGATGCTGTCACACTTACCTCTTCCTTGCTAAAGTGCAGACGCTTTTCTCCTGCTCATGCGGGCAGTTCAGACCCTGGATGTGCCTGCCCTTCCAATCTTTATCAGTTTCGCCCATCCTGCTGGCCAATCAGGAAATAACCTCCTAATCATTCCTGGCTATTTAACTAGCTCAGACACAGCACAGTCTCCACTTGTGCCGAGTCTCTTAGCACTGCTGATCATTTGCTGTACACCTGCTGTTTAAATTAGTGCTCTCCCTGTCCAGCTCCTATGGTAATCCCTTATTGCCCAGTCTGGTGTTTCCCTGACTTTCCCTCATGCTGTTCCAGTGTTCCTCTGTGTCTGCAGTGATCTTTGTGTCACCTGTGTATATTGTCGCTTCCTGTGTCTCCTGTGTTCTCCTGCATTTGGGGTGTCCCCTGTCACCGGTGTTTATTTCCTGGATTTCTAGTTCTTGACCCATGGTTTGTCCCTGACCTTTCTTGCTTGCTGCCTGCCTCAACCCCAGCCTTACTTGACAATTCTCCAGCCTGGTGATTTGGTACCATGCATCATCCTGCCCACCCTGGTAGCCACCCTAGTACCTATAATTCTATTTTTTCTTGGCATTTTCTAGTGTAGCAGCTTCTTTATAACTAACTGTACCCAAGGACCGCAACCTAGCAGTCACCAGCAGTGCAACATCCACTAGAGACTCTGGAGAAGAATCTGCACCCTTCTCAGGGATCGCACCAATCCTGTGCAAGCCCTAGCCCCCTCTAAAGGCCCCATCTCCCCAAGCCTGACATATACTGTCCACAAATTTATCAGTATCTTCCACTATAAGCCAAGCCTTCAGATAGGTACAATATAGTCCCAGAGGAAGACCCCATCCTTGCCTCCATCAATAGATCAACATAAAAGTAAATTACAAGTGTAAATAAAGATATTACACATTCATTCCTAGTGAAAGCAGATGTACATATGTACTGAAGAAACATAACATTAACCATCACCCCGTGTCAGAGAAGTGTCATGGCTGGTACAAATTTCTGCACCATGGCTTCACACCAGGAGAAGGTGTATGACACTTCAAGAAGAGTGCAATTACAATCACATCTTTCAATCAGTTTTCAGTAACCTTTGATGACCTGTTCCTTCTCTCGCACAGATTTTTCTTTATGGTATAGAACCGAATAAAGGAATTGTTCCTTTTTCCCAAAGTGGAAAAAAAACATGAAAACAAAGTGAAAGCAAAATGTAATAGCATGCACACTGTGGTGTTTGGTGCTAAATGTGACTTAATAGGTTTTGAAATGATGAAAGGCTTAAAGAGTAATAGTAGCTTTTTCATTGTGTTTAGATATAAATATGCAGAAGATCAGCATAATGTACCGTATTTTTCGCCGTATAAGACACCCTGGAATATTAGACGCACCCAATTATAAAGGAGGAAAATCTAGAAAAAAAAGATTCTGAAAGATTATTCCCCTTCTGATCACTCATGTGCCATTCATACCGGTATTCCCCTTCTGATCACTCTGTGCCATTCAAATTCCCCTTCTGATCACTCATGTGCCATTCAAATTCCCTTCTGATCACTCTGTGCCGTTCTTACCTTTTTTTCCACTGTACGGTAGCTAGGGCAGGGATCAGCAGGGGGCGCTGTGCCGGCTTCTTTCGCTCTGCACTGCAGCCAGGAGGAGACACACGCTGCAGCCAGCAAGGAGAGGACACACAAGCAGGATCGGGTATCGGGTGAGTACCTTATTTTAATTATTTTATAACATATTTGTCGTATAAGACGCACCAACTTTTCCCCCCCAGTTTTGGGGAAGAAAAAGTGCGTCTTATACGGCAAAAAATACGGTAAGTAAATATCAGAGTATTTGAAAAAGCACATCTTGGCAACAATGAGTATTCAGTTAGCAAATGTTGCTATTGTGTAAACACTAACTGTGCTCAATTAGAAAGTTAACATTTTATTGTCTGCAATATAACTACAGGCAGGTCCGCAGAGGGTCAGTAGGAGATCAATAAGAATGTAGTTCTAAATGCCTGTGTTGTGCGACTTTCATTCTCACTCTGCATCATGAGTCCAATTCAGAGATCCATTGCTGGTTTTATTTAATGGAGAAAATGACCTCACTGGAGTAGTTTGTGGATAAGGAAAACTTAAATATTCAAACTCAATGTGGATAAAAGGAAAACAGAGTTTTACTTTATTAGCTTCAAACAAACAACTAAATACATTATTAAAAAAGCTAGGAGCCTTTATCTTCATTTATTGTAACGCAGTGTAGCTTTCACAGCCAAATAGGTTATGAGTAGCCTTTTAGCTTAATAATTGTTAATAAACATTGTCATCATATTCCTTTAAGAAAAATATTTCAACAGAAGGTGAATAAATATGTGCCACGCTTCATGGTTGTTGCTGCTTCATCAGACAAGCAGCTTAGGAGCAATGGATGCCATCCTTTAAAGGAATAAAAGAGAAGAACATGTACAAGTAAATGTACATAAATAACACATCAGAATAGGCTGAGACCTGAATACTTTTTTTTTGATATGTCAGAAAACATTTTAAAGCAGAACCAAAGTTCCAGGTCTTAAATGCAGAAAGGGACATATTTATAAAAAAGTAAACAAAGGAAAATGCTTAGTAGAATATAGTACAAAACATCAATAGACAAAAAAAAAACAATTAACTGGTTAACCAAAGTTTAAAATATCACAATGCCTAAATAATCAATAACAAACACAAACTGAGCAGCAGTCAAAAAAGCAATATGAATATTATGTATTACAATAAAAAACCTCTTGTCACTAAGAAAGAACAAAAAAAGCCCCAAAAGTTACACCAGTAGAAGGAGGAAGAAAGAGACCCAAGTTTCCCATTGTCTATAAAACTTTTTATGTGAAGATGTGCTTAAGGTCAGGGCACTTTTGTATTGATGTTGGGTATTACCCTGATAATTATCTCTGATAAATTTGGACATAAAATATTTTTCAATAAACTAGCTATAGACGCCAGGCCACTGAACATTATATAGAGGGTAAGCATGGGAAAAAAAACACCTACACCTGGGGAGTGGAAGAGTTCAAAACAAGCGCCAATGTATTTAGTAATAGATTAGGTGTAGATTTAAATAGAGCAGGCTTACTTTCTAATCATCCCTTTCAGTTGGCCAGGTGAGATTCACTACCCCAATAGAATCTCTCCTACCTTGTCTTAAAGATTGGAGCTGTGCAGTGACACCACAGGAAACCACATGCATCTGGTGGTTAGAAACTTGCATGCTTTATATCAACATTTAGATCAACGTTCGATGTTAGAGTGCACAGTGTAGTGTTTATACAAGGTAAGTAAGGGGGGGTTGTATACAAAAATAACTTTTATTTTGTACACACAATAAACATTTGTCATTTTCATATTATCTATACATTGGCTGCATATTGTAGTGTTTATGGCCATGTGTGACCCACATATTGTAATGTTTGACTAGTTGTTGTTCACATAACATGTCTGACTGTTTGTTGCCTGGATATTTCTACAATTACCCATTTCTTGTCCATATAATATAAAGGTCATTTATTGTCTGCAAATTGTCATGTTGTATTACCCAATAACTATTCAAATATCGTCATAACTGCTCATTTATTGTGTATGACTGTCAATTTCATATTTGCATATTGTTGATTACTTACTTATTTCCACATATTGTTACATTTGGCCATTTGCTGTCCACATATTGTCACAATAGCATCTTTATTACATAGTGTAAAGATTATGCATTTGTTTCTTCATATTTAAACAAAGCTACTGGCAAGCAAATATATACTTTAGGTGTCACAGACCTCTGCAGGACAAGGAGATCCCTCTTCTGTGTCTTCCACCTTGCACAGTTCTGCCCAGGAATCCTATTCACTGTTTACTTCCTGGACTGAATCATGTAACCTCCTCAGGGCTGCTCCTTTACCCCAGAGGACTAAAATATTCCACAATCAAGCTCAAGCTCCAGCACTCCCTCTAGTGATGGGTTCTGTTACCTGCTTGTCAAATGATCTCCATTTGTCACATTGCCTCCACTATATTAGTAAGTGATTGGCAACATTATGATGCCTGAACAAGGTTTGCACACAAGGTTTGGGTCTCACTAAAACTTCAATCACTAAGTTCTACACTGGGCTTCTGTCACTAGGGATTGGTCACTGAGGTGAGGAGGAGGGGTCGCACCAGGGTCGCACCAGGGTTGAAGTTCGCACCAGGGTTCATTTACTAAGGGGGTCTGTCACTGAGGTCTGCAATAAAGGTTCTGCCTTTCAGGGGTCTGTTATTGAAGTCCAGGTATCATTCACTGAGGTCAGCACTGGATATCTGTCACTGAAGGTTCTTACATTGCTCCTTAAACCTGAAAGCAGACCTATCACCAAAATGTTTACAACCCTTTTATATAGGATAAACATTTACTTGTCCCCCCCCCCGCAATTGTTTTTTTTTTTAAACAAAAGAGTGAGTCTCTCCTCTTTTGCCTTTACCTAAGCAGTACGGGACGGCGAGGGACCAGATCGCAGCCAGGTATGGAGGTATTGGGGGTTCTGGGGAAGTTATGACAAGTCGTATTGTTTTATTTTTAGTACAGTTCAGCTTTAACGAGTGCAGCAAACATTTAAACTTGATACTGTGCATAGTCAGATTTTATTAATGCTTTATTAACTATTAGGCTTTAGACCATGCCTGGTATTCAGGTATTTGTCATTATCTTGTCCACGTTTTTTGCCAAAATGAGGTACATGTGCGACATTATTCCTTCTCATAGTTGTTCTTCTTTGCAGGACACACAGTCTAAAGCTAGGAGTAATGCAATGTCTGAATGAAAGACTTAACAGGTAAATGTTGTTACTTAAAGAAAAAGGCTATTTTTACCTTATCTTTCAGCCTTTGCTGGGGTCTGTATCCCTCCATACAGTCCCCAGACACTTGATTCTATTGCAACCCAACCCTAAAATGGGTTAAATTGAACTATTCATTATAATATCAATATCAACACAATAGGCTTAAAATGTCATATTCTAGGCGAATGTTTATTGAACATCTACAAATTCAACCATCCCTTCACATTAGCTGCTACATGATTATGTAGCTTTTTTATCTATAATATTTAAGGAATAATGAAACATATGAATGTGACTAGGCTGCCTTTAGCTAAAACAGACTCTTCCTATTTGTTGCATAATATTTATGAAAACTGTTGCCTAAAATAGAAATTTGATACTGAAAGTATAAAAACCCTATAAAATATTCCTAAAGAGAAACTTATATATACTAAAGTCTACAAATTCCTATACAGATTATAATAAATCCTATTAAAAATTAATGAACTCACATGGTGAACTCACCAATTGCAGATCCCACAACAGAAAACATGCTTTATAGAAACGGTTTAATTATGCGCATACAAATGCAAAGTTAAGTGTGGTGGATTTCATTAGTGGAATTGAAGATTACCTTTTTAAATCACCTACTATCAAGCTTTGCTACTAAAGCACACAATTTAAAAATTCAATTTTTGTGGATTTACCTTTTATTAGTTTAAGTGCTGAATTAAATAATGTGATGTCCAAATGGCTACCAATTAACATGAGACGTTCTTCTATTGCATCAGCAAACACTTTACCGAAGATCATTAGTTGTTTAGATATTTTCTCCTTCATCTATGCATAGTACATCTGTCCTAAAGATGTGCCTCAAAGCAGAATTTAAAAAAAGGTGATCAGACAGGTCCTTTTTTGCAGAAGGGTCAGGCAATATTCCTTTTGCTGTAGTCGAAAAAAACATACCTGCCTGATTGAATTTTTTAAAATAAATTCACTTGTCACAAGTGGCACCAACTTTACCCAGTCCTTTTCCAGGTTCCAGATCTTAAGCTTGAATGGCCAGGTCAGAACACTTGCACCAGCAGCACTAGTCTGCTGTTGGAGTGATGAAAGTTGAGTGATGTATTACCCAATAATGAAATTTAGGTTTGGCAGAGAAGTAGAGTAAGCTGCTGAGATCACTCTTCCTGATAAATGCTACTGGTGTCTGCTGTACAGATTGGAACTTGGAATGTTACCGATTCAAGATGCAATCCAACATTACCATACCTGTTATTGACAGGTGTAGTAATGCCACTGGAGCTGACATTATTTGGCTCCCAAGTTGTATGCACAATGACAAGTGCCAGTTAGCCAAGGACAGCAAATGTAAGCAATAATGGCAGTGCTCATGGCATGTACAATGAGTACCTTCATCCAGCCATGTGGGATTGCTTCTTTACAATAACAGACACTGAACTCCTGCAGCCAAACACTGGTTCACTCACCATAGGATGCTCTATTTGGACATCACTGGACTCTGCAAAGCTACATATTAGTTTAATAAAGGCTAATAAAACATTAGAAAAAAAAAAAACCTTATGTGTTTTTTATATGGCTTACCCAATCCTTTCCGAGAATAGATAAGGGGTACTATGTACCCCTGTACTGTTTCTTTAGGGCGAGGGTTTCAGATTACTGGTGCAACCCTAACTAAAGGAGAATTCTAGATTCCAATAGGCTCCCCACCTGTAGACCCCCTTGTGAGGATCTGTGAGTTCTGTTTCATCGTTGCACCATGTATTGAATAAAATAATTACATTTTTTTAAAGCCAATAAAAGCAGTGGCCTGTTTATTGAAGCCTAAAATAAATATTTTTTAGGCTGTAGCAGTTTTTTAATAGACTACTTGGATGCAATAACTTTGGAAATTAAGTAAAGAAACAAATCCATAGACATATTGGAGGAATCCAACTGAGAAGAATATTAGAATACATCATACTTGCTGTAAAGGAAGCAAACAGATATATATTTCTATAAAGCTGTTAAGGCTATATTACAATATTCTTTTTGGTATGTTTAATTAAAGTACACAACAAAAATATTTTTCAAAAGATAGATGGGTATTAGGTTCAATAATAGACTTAACGCAATTTTAACCAATTTGTTTTATAAAAATGTTTGTGAAATTAAAAACAGTAAATTAAGTATAAGTGGTTTAAGTTTCCTTTTCTTAAGCTGCATGCTATTTTATCACATGATCATTTTCATACCAATTCATTCAGTTCATATACATAGTTGTGGTTTTTTTCTTTTGCACAGAATAAATATTCCACCACTGGAACAAATTTTATCTTTATGACTGTTCTATGTTTTTATCCTGCATACTTTTTGAATATAATATTGGGACACCTATTTTGTGTATATATTGTGCATAAAATTAGTAAATACATTATTAGGTGAATGTTAGCTTTTTTAGGCAATATCTGCAGTGTTGTTGGTGTTGACTGCTACTACTTGCATGCATTGGGCCTGATTTTTAAAGCTCTTCAAGACAGTCTATCTTCTACAATCATGAGTGAACCTGGGTGTGAACTGGATGATACAAATGTTTTCAATCCTGGACCAGATCCATTCTAGGTTTGCTGGATCTCCCACATTCTCCCATGACAGTTCTTCCCTTGATAATCTTCTCCTGTCTTGAATAGCTTTCATAAATCAGGCCCATTACCTCTGCATCTGTCCAGTTTGAAGATGAAGAAAGATAGACCAAATGAAGGCTTTAAATCATTTATGATAGCTATTCATCCACTGCTTACCTTCATTACAATTAGTTTCCAGCTTTGCTATATTTAGAAGACATACCTCAATCACAAACTTCAACCCACATGAACAAAGCAACATCAAACACAAATAGAAATCTGCCAAATAAAGGATAATGCAACTCAACTGTATTTGCTAATAACTGCAATATAAAATAATGATAACAAGCAATAATACATAGCTATTCCTAAATTCTTATCAAGCTCCCTCTTCATCTCTTCTCCTTTTTTTCATTTTAAATAAGAGAGCTGTATAAGAACCACACTACTTTATTTAAATACTGTAACCATAGTACATTGGTTTCAAGTGCTTATTTTTAGTGATCTATTAATCCTTTGCCTAAAGGGATTTCTTCCTTTCTTGTTGGACTTTTTAGAGATTTGAGGGTGTAATTCATCCAGACTTGATACTTTGTCCTCTTTTAATAGTTCTAATTGCCTAATTATCTGTCCTAGTGCAATCATAAAGGCTTCTAGCATTTAATTTTACCCTCAGGAAAATGTATCTGAACATTCCGGATTTAGCACCGATACAAATGTCCACAATGTCCACAGCAAAAAAAAAACATCTCCTTTGACTCTTTAAAATCTTA
Source organism: Pyxicephalus adspersus (assembly GCF_032062135.1). NCBI lineage: Eukaryota > Metazoa > Chordata > Amphibia > Anura > Pyxicephalidae > Pyxicephalus > Pyxicephalus adspersus. The sequence continues at coordinate 42,591,461 of NC_092862.1, read as the reverse complement.
CACCATCTGATGAGTATGTGTCACATAGAAATATGATATTATATCACCATGTAGCCTGTTATGACTTTGAATGTTAGGCAGTTATTGTAATCAGCTGTGTCATTAATTCCTGAGTCATTCGGTTAAGGTGGCAAACTATTTATGGGATTTAATTTTTTTTCAAACTATATTAGATTAGAAATCCCTGCTACTTGGTTAAATGAATGACACCAATTTAACAATTGTAAATTATTGCTCTAATATTGCTGTCCTAATTGACATTGCCCTTCTTGCACTTTATATTTTACGTTTGCTTTTTGTGAATATAATTTCCTAAGTGTTTTACAAAATGAATTATCCATTATAAACCTGAGCATTGTAATGAGCATATGATACATGAGAACCATTTATCAATGTTAAACACAAGAGTAAAGTAGCAGTTAAACCTGTAAAAATCTGTAACAATCTATGTAAAACTTGTTAAAAAAAGTAAAACATTTTTTTCCATTGTCACTTAAATTACAAGTGATCTCTTTCCTACCTGTCCTACTCTACTTTTATATCTGAAGGTATTTTCAGCACCCCTCCTCCTCCTAAATTATCATAAAGGTACTCACGTATTTGATTGAAGACTACAGGAAAAAATTGCTGCTGTAATTGTGCTATCAAAATCACCTTTGCTGTCCATCTTGCCAAATGAGCAATGAACAACAACACAATAATGAGCCCACCCATCTGCTCTCCACTCCTGGAAGCATGTTCAGTGATGACAATGGCCTGGCTGTGTTAGTCTGCTGACCTTACCTCACTCAGTCTGAATATTGTTGTACAAGGGTTATAGTAAGCCACAATAACAAAAGATTCAGATACTAATGCAATCTAATAAATATTACAGTACTTGATATAAGTAATCAGTCAATCATTTATAACATCTGAAGCAAATAGCGTCTATATAAGGTGAACATTGGTATAAAGATTATTTTTTGTATCCTTAGGGTTATTAGGCAAGCTACTGTAAAAAAATGATTGGGGGTAAGGCACCGCAAGATGAGAAATTTTTTTTTTCTAGTTTTGAGAACAACATTGTTCTCATGTTTTATAAAATGTTCTATAAAATGTTTAGGTAAACATGCTTGGGGTACCTTAAAGCTCTATATGTTGATAGGTTTATTTATTGTGAGGGTATTACTACATATTACTAAAACTGGCCCCTTATCTAGGCATCTGGGGGCCTTATTAAAGTGAGCTTCTAGGTTCAAAAAAGCCCCCCTATTCCCAGAGACCCCAACAACTATTTATGAAAATTTTGTGGGAGATAAGACCCCTTGAGCCTCATTTATTAAAGCTCTCCCAGGCTGGAGAGGATACACTTTCATTAGTGAAGCTGAGTGATCCAGCAAAAGTGGAATGGGTTTCTTCAAAGTCATTTGCTATTTGCTAGCAAATATTTTGAATCCTGGACTAGATCCATTCCAGGTTTGCTGGATCACCCAGCTTCACTGATGAAAGTGTATCCTCTCCAGCTTTGGAGAGCTTTAATAATGCAAGCCCTTTGTGTGGCTCATAGTGGAAGCATATGTTAGGGGAGCCTGGGGCTTTTTATAAACCTAATCAATGAGGGGGCCCGATTGACCAAAGCCCCCACTATTGGCACTTGTAACCCTGCCAATCATAGTTGAAAGCTCGGGCAGGACCCTATTGATTCTCTAACACTTTCCTGCATGAAGATCATAAGTGAATCTAAACACCCTAGTGACAAATATGAGTCTTATTCTTATTGGACATGCACACAGAACATTGATGCATATTTTGCCTTACCAACCTTGCCTTTACTACCAATAGCAACTGCAAATGCAGTTATGGCTATGGTTATAGGCACTGACAATTGCATTGATCCACTGGCTAAACCTGCTTAAATCAATGTGGTTTCTCTTCTTCGCATAAGTATGCATGTTTGGTTGAAAAGATCTAATCTAATAATGGCATATTGTTCTGCATACTAATGATATTAAAACATTATTTTGTTTATATTTTTTATGTAGGTGCAAATAATAAATTCTACAATGAGATAATACTCAATGAACTGTGAACGGACAAAGTCATGGCAGAATTTAAAGCATTTCTATAATTTAATTATTCTCTCTTGCTACCACAAAACTTATAAATTAGAAAAAGACTGTTGATAGAACAAAATTGATAAGTTGAAAGTTGGTATTTTTTTTGCCTAAAAGTGTTTGAAGTGTTACAGTATTAAAAAGTTGATTATCACCCCTTGAGGTCCAGCACCTGTATATCCACTATGCACCCAATACATTTACATTTGTATTAAAGGTAAACTGTAGTTCTGCTTTGAAAATCAGCAATTACACATGTCTTTATTGCGGATAGAGACAGACAATGTCTGAACTGTCAGGACTGTGACAAATTCCTGATTTTCACATGACTGAGTTGCATCATCCTGGCCAATCGAGATGGCCAATGACTGGCATCCTGGAAAAGAAGAGGAGGAAGATGGTGGCATCCGCAATAGAACAGGGACAGGTTTGTGAATCTAACAATAATGCAGTCAGGTAGGTATTTTGTTTCATTGCAGAAGGTACATCATCTGTCCCTTCTGCAATAAGGATTCTGTCTGATGCCTCTTTTTTTAATCTTTTTACCTATTGTTCAGCTTTTGGGGCCTATTAATCATTATTATTGTTATTATTATCACTTATCAAAATAAAGTACTTGAAAAAGCTGAAATAAAGTAAGGTAGGTTTTCACAATTTTGTGTAGCCAAAGTAAAGGAAGTACTTATAGACAAGAATTGCAGTTCTTAAACTAGCTATTGCCTACCACTACTATTGTGCAGCAAAGAATTTGCAACTCACACTTCTGTATTGTTGGAAGGTGCTATTGTATTAGCTGCACTAGGGAACCAACTGTGCCACCATCCTTCTTCAACAAAGACAGTTACAGCATTGCAATCCTATGTTTCAATATTAGAAATGGCTGATGAACTGCAAAGTCTTTAGTTTGATACAGAAACTGCAGACTTTAACTCTTGCCATCTCCTGAGCAACTTCTGAAAATGCTAATAGCCTGGTTGCCTTTAGGACACTGATCCAAGGATTCAAAATGATGTTTGAAGCCTTATTCAACATGCTTGCTCTTAGCAAATTGCTGAAGCCACTGGATTAATTTGACGGGGAACAAGCAGAGGGGGAGGTCAAGAATAGCAGCCTCATTACCTCTAGGTACAGGTGTCCATTAAGAAAATAATTGGTTCATTTCATGTGGCATCAGCTACATTAAAAAAAAAATCAATCTGTTTTAGCTGCTGCTTTTACCACTCATTGAATTTTATCTTGTTGGAGATATTTCCATTTCTGTATCTTTATAATGAAGAAAAAAGAAAGAGTTAAACACTTCTGTAATGAACAGTTTAATAATGTAATACAATGATTTAACACTGTTGAATTCAATAAAGCAGTTTCTAAATAATGCTAGCAATAATAACATTATGAATAATTATAGAAATGATGTGTTCTATGATCAGGTTAGGTATGATAATAAAACATTCAAGAATACAATTATTGTGGAGATTAAAAATTATCCAGGGACTAACATAACAATAAACAAAGTAAAGCAATATAAAACTTTGTTGAGATTAATTTAACCCGTGGAGTTGTTTTGATTCAGTTAAATGATACTTTGGAGCTGAAATTATATTTTCAGCATGTTCATACTTTTTGCTTATAACATTTGAATATATCTTTTTGTTTGTAACCTTAAAGATTCTGAGTTCTGATGAATAACAGAATGCTGATTTAAAGTGTTGATTGCTGAGGTAGGGTAATATCCCCAATTACTTGCATTGGGTAAGCAGTTATCCAGTCAAAGAAAAGACACTGAAATACATTTGTGTCTGCAATCACCTACTTCACAGCTCACTCACTAATTTGTTTGACAGGAAACTAAAAATAGATTGTAAATTGTTTTGCATGAATATTACTTTTTTTCTATTAAAATATGTTCAACTATTCCTCTCAATTTGAAGTGATGTGTACAGTTTTAGGTTTGGAGACAAATATATTTAAAGGATACCTGAACCCAAAATAATGGATATTTTACATCTTACTAGATCTTAGGTTTGGTGGCTGCCATAGATTTAGGACTAAGAACATTTTTAGAAAGTACAAAACAAAAAAGAAAAAAAAATAATAATTATCATTATTACTAATATTACTATTAAAAAAATTATTAATAATAAACTGTATTTATATAGCACCAACATAATACACAGTGCTATATATTAAATTGATGTTGCAAAAGACAGACATATAAAACAATGACACAGGAAGAGAAAAGAACCCTGCCCAAAAGAGTTTACAATCTAAGAGGAGGGGGAAGTAACACACAATTTTGACCAAATGCCAAGTATTTGTACCTTCATGTAATATTACCTGAAATAAAAAATGACTTAAAATGGTATAGTTATTTAAAGCTGTCTTTTCTAAAAATGAAATGCATTTGTGTGATGAAGATGATGAGGGTAAGACATAGGCAGGTCAGTGCAGGGGTATTTTGTTTTCTTATTTTCACTGATTCTAGGGCATTTTTACACATTTTAATCCTAATTATTCTATAGCATTTTTACTCCAACTGAACACTGAATTGAGGCAAGGTAAATTTTTACTCCTTTTCACAACTCTAGGACATTTTTACTCCTGCTGGACAAAGTCCAACACTTAGACAGTCAAGTAAGTGGCCCTTTGCTTACAAAGTTTAATGACTTTACAGAACCATTTGTTTCATACTGCAAACGGAAGCAAATTATACAGCAATTCAGGAGTCTTTGGAAGTACACACTAGTCTCCTAGTAAGATTTTAGGAATCCACATGTGCATAAGCTCCATACAGCTGTCCCTCATATCAATCATTGATCTGTCCTGGTGCATTATTGAATGACCGAGCAGGTGCCACTCGCTCATCGTGCCCCCTCTCCATAACTGAACAGCACTATTTGTACTATGTGTATACCTTAACTAAAAGATGAAGCCTCCTGAAAAAAAGAAAGTCCAAAAAGTTAATAGATTTTTTATATACAAAAGAAATCTACTCCATGGCCTTTTTTGAGCCCCAGCAGATATAGAAGTGTATAGTAAGTGCTCAACACTCATTAACTCTGGAAGGATGAAGCAGGCTGTTAGAGTATAAGCTTTCACTCATCGATAATATAAATCAAAGCAAGTGTCTAAAAGAACACATTTCTAAAGAGATCTTTAAAGGTTTCAACATATCATTCTTTAGAAAAGATCTAAAAACAGACACACTTATATACATGTTTTCTATTTTTACCATTATTATTACCAAATAATACATACACAAAAATATCTGAATTATGTTTTATAACCCTATGCTAGGGACAACTGTAACCTAAATAAAGGACAACTATAACTTATTCTTATTAGATATATTGGGTCTGATTTATTTAAGCTTTTTAAGGCTGGAGAAGATACACTTTCATCAGTGAGGCTGGGCGATCTAGCAAACCTGGAATGGATCTCTTCCAGGACTGAAAATATTTGCTACAAACTATGCGAGGTTTGCTGGAAATCCAGCTTCACTGATGAAAGAGTTTCTTCTCCAGCTTTGGTAAGCTTTACTAAAGCTATGTACATGTGTACAGCGCCTGTCGTCCATCGTCCGAAGGACTGTCCTGGCGGATCCACAGACGATGAACGATCAAAATGAAAGTGAAGGGGGAGAGCCTGCAGCGGGGTGCCGCTCTGACGTTCTCCCCCTCCCCATAGAGCAGAAGGGTGCTGTATGTACAGCACTCGTTCATGCATTGTGCAGTCCTTATTAATTATTTCACTTGTGTACCCAGCTTAGGTCAGGACCAATATCTAACATTATCCAAGACAATTATAATCTTCAAGATCTTTTTCTTACACTGTGCTTTGAGGGATGTCATCTCAGCTCATGCAGACTTCTGATTCTGCACTGTTTAACACAAAGGAAGGTATCCACATTTATTTTTTGATTCAGTGTTTCAGCGGCCAGAAGTCATAAATGATAATTTGCTCATTGAATTGCACTTATGTAATCACTGGAGCTCATAAACTGCTCGAAGCAGGCATTACTTGCATAGGTGTAGTACCAGACCAGGGGTGAGAATAAAGAAGGCAACAAGTACTCTGCATGTGCATTTTAAATTCCACAGTTACACACCTGAAAGAACGTGGGATGATGGTATGGGTAGGGTGAACATGGAATGGTTATATATGGGTTAGGTTTTGTTAAACCTATGTAGGGAGGGGGATTATTTATACCAATATATGATGCCCAGTGAATATTTGAAAGCAGAGTATATAAATTATCATGCATGGCTCTTTGCAATGAAGACACAGCATTAAAATAATATAGGATTTTTTTGTTTTTAGTCCTGATCTGCAATTAAAGTACAGATGCAGGAAGCTTGGATGTAAAGAGTGGCAAGTTCCATTTTACTTATAGCGCAAGGAAAGCAAAAATCAGAGGTAAAAAGGTATCTTTACAATGTTGAAAAATTGCTAGATACAAGAACTAGATACTAGATACAAGTATTAGTTTTCAAACATTTGAAATGATTTGAAATGATGCCGCTGTTAGGATCATTTAAAAGATTTTTTTTTCTTTTTCTACTGCATTCTCGCATTACATTAAAAACTTCAGCTGATAATAATGAAAGTGGTAATAATGAAAAAATGTTCAGGGCTGCTATGAAACCTTTTCAAAAAGCAGCTGTCTCAGGGGAATGATTGATCAATGAACTGGATTTTAGTATCCATTCACCATTGTTTCTGAGATAAAGTCAACTGCAGGGAGTCTGCTTAGTGCATAAAGAAGCATGCTTGACCAAAACGATCATAAATATTTGTGTGATGATTGTTCTGTAGAATGATGGTGCTGCAGTCAGATTTTCTAATATCAACACATCTCTAGGCAACTTTTGTCATAAACATCAAAGGCCTAATGTGACCAGATTCCAAAATAAAACCATGTGTACATAACAAGGGATTTTTTTTAGTTGTAAGTGTTATAGATTTATTATAAAGGCATACACATTTGTGCATTAAAATATAGAATATAAAGTGGGGAATCATGTGAATAAATATCATTACATATCATATCATGCATTACATACATACAGTATATCCCTATGACAACAACGTAAATCAAAAAAGTGAAAAATGGCATATTTGTAGGTGTTAGACAAGCAATAGTTTAAAATAGAATTCGTTCTTCAGAATTTATCATATACACATAAAAGCAAGGTACTACAACATTAATTAAAATCAACTCATATTCCTGTTAAATGAATGACAACAATGAATGTCAGGATGCACATCAGAGAACCAATGTGCATGTATTCAATTATATCAAATGCTTTTCTTGGAAACAAAAAGACCATTTTTGGGGGTATATACATGCAGTAAAAGATAGGTGATGGATACATTTTTATTTAACTTCCCTGGTGGTATGATTATTTGAGTATTTTTACATGTCGATTTGAAATTTGCTGGTCCCACCCCCGGACCCACTCACGGTGCCCGCACACACACGTCGCATGCCCAGCCGACATCTGCATCCACTAGCCTCACGTCTCCAACGTTCACACGCCGGGGATGCAAGGCCAGGGGACACAGATTCCAGGCATCGCCATCAGGACGCAGATGCCGGCCGAGCATCTCCAAGTGGGCACAGTGGGCAAGGCTGGCATCGCTGGAGGCTTGTGGGGACAAGGTAAGCCCTCAATTCACCACTTTTTGTAGTGAAATTTCACCCTGAGCCACACTCAAGATTACTGCCAAGGGAGATTAATATCAGTAATGTCCCACTAACACAATAATGTATTTATTATGAGGTCATTATAAAACTCACTCTTTAGATGGCAGTATTTTTAGATAGGAAGCTGGTTACGGACGATCATTGGTTTGCAGTGGTCAAGCACTGACCATTGTCTAATTTTGGGGAATTTAAAAGACAGATCCATGCCTGAAATCGTTACAAAACTTGCTAAATACGAGAGAAAACATTACAAGAATAAATATACATATTCGACTGTGATAATTTATACATATATAAAATATATGTTGGATAAATTGTTTGTAAATTTTATTATCAAATACCAAGCAAATCTTTAATTTATTCAGAATGTAGCATTAAAAAGTACTGGAGTCCAAATCATTTCCCCAAGAGGAGGACATAAAAAAAAATTTTTTAAAAAGGAGTTCACACCACCACACTCTTTAACAGCAGTCCCTGGGAACCCCCAAGCATAAAAATCACATTTAATAATGTCCTTTGCTAGGGTGAAAAATTATGTTCACTTCCTACTTTCCACCCCTTCCTGATGTCCCTACAGTTTCCAGCCACTGCCAAATGGAAGGGGCCCTTTCCTTCATTCTTATCTGTTGTGAAGATGTCATCTACGTGGGGTGAAACTTCCACCAGATGCATATGTTTCGCTCTACAATCATTTTATTATAAATAATCATCCATCTCACACTCAAAAATATCCCATTGTTTATTCATTACATTAAAAATGCACACATACACATCCACCACATCAGACAATAATTTACAATTAAATATTTGAAATGTGGCAATTATTATATATACATTGTTTATACTTTCCATTACAATTTTGTCCAATAAAGAGTATTTATTATAAAAGGTTAAGCACATTATTACCATATATACATGTATATGAGCATTATAATTGTTCATTGCAGTTTATGGCATAGGTAGATTGATTATATTTCTTTGGATGATATTTTCACTAAAACTGCTGACAATAGAAAACAAAGAATTATATCTAAAACTGAAATACTGTATGATTACTACTGTTGTCCAGTGCATAGCATATTTTAAATAAATTTTGCCAAACACTAACTGGTGGTGCATCAATCATTGTTATTTAAAACATATTACAAGATTTATTTGTAATGGTGGTGGTGTTAGAAAACTTGATTTAAAAAAATGTTACGATACAACATTATATTACTTTATTACTATATTACTTTATATTACAACATTAAATTACTTTTTTGGTAATGCTTTCTATTAAAGTTTTAATTTTGTACACATGTAACATTGCAATATGAAGTTTATCGTCCACCATAATTTACAACTGCCTACACAACGCTATGCAGAGTAGTGGATGAAATTCCCCCCTCTACCTGCTTTTTAAAGGATGAGTGCTGAGTGCACATTTCCTAGCTCCCAATGGGATCGCAAATGGATGTTTCCAAATGAATAAGACTCCGCTGACTACCACCAGGGAGTATTTGGAAAAAAACTCAAATGATAAGAGGCTACAGACAAGTTTAAAATATGCTGTACTGGGACTAGAAAGTCCCAGAGCATTGTTATTCACTAGAGTGCCAGAAACTGTCAAGGCCATGGTCCCAGGGGTCTAAAATTGGTCCTAACAATACAGCATGATTAAAACAAATGGCATTGGTTACAACGGGGCATAGGAAAACAATAAGGTTTTTTTAGTTGTGAGAACTTAGTCTTCTCTGATAATCCACATCACCACATAGTAATATAACCCCTCAAATCAGCAATCAACTTAAGTTAGCAATAATATTGCAGTATTAATATAATAATATACATTTAGGGGGATACATTTGGGGGAGTCAGAAATGGAAAAGGATCTGGGGGTTCTGGTTGATGAAAGACTTAATACCAGCATGCAATGCCAAGCTGCAATATCTAAAGCTAGCAAAGTACTTTCTTGTATTAAAAGAGGAATAGACCCCAGAGATGGAGACATAATCCTGCCCCTGTACAAAGCATTGGTCGGACCACATCTGGAATATGCAGTCCAGTTTTGGGCACCATTTCACAAAAAGGACATTGTGGAATTGGAGAGACTGCAGAAAAGGGCAACTAAACTAAAAAAAGGAATTCAGAACTCTCTTTCCAACTATTCACTTTCATTACAAAGGACAAGAGGGCACACTTTGCGTCTGGAGAAAAAGAAGTTTAAGCTCCGGATAAGGAAGGGATTCTTCACTGTAAGGTCTGTGAAAATGTGGAATAGGCTCCCTCAGGAAGTAGTTTCAGCAAGTTCTATAGATTGTTTTAAGAAAAAGCTTAATGCTTTTCTTGAAGGACAGAATATAACTGGGTATCCAGGGAACATCCGATTGCCTCATGGAATCAGGAAGGATTTTTTTTCCCCTGTTGGAGCAAAGTGTATCAGGGTTTTTTTTTGCCTTCCTCTGGATCAACTATGTGTTATAGGGTTTTTATATCTGGGATATTTTATTTAGTTAGGGATATTTACCTTGGGATTGAACATGATGAACTTATGTCTTTTTTCAACCTGACTTTCTATTTAACTAATCATGGATTGTGATATGGTTCTTAGCCCCTGTGCCTCAAATTACAATCTGGCTCCCAGATTTTGTTCTGTATCGGTGGTGATATGGGTCTCAGCGCTTGTACTATATGGATTTCAATATGACTCCCAACATTTGTTAAAATGTTGGATTACCCATTACTTTTTCTGAGAATTAACGGTCAGTGTGAGAAAGAAAGTGGATCTACATATCAAGACAGCAACTTCAGGGATGTACTAACCCTTACCTACTTTATTAAAACTTTAAAACATTTTGGCTATGCATACACTTTAAATAATGCTGCAGATTTAAAAAATAGCAAAAAGAAATACAGTTTATGTAATGACAATAACATGTTAAAACTTGAGATTAGGTTTTAGTGTTCATGTTTAAATGTGTTGTAAGGATTTGCCTTTCTACATTCTTATTCCATCCATAATGGACAAGCAGTTAGCCATTTAAGTCTCTTTAATTTAAGCCATCTAGCATATGATTAAAGCTGCCCACATAGCCATTAGATGTCAGCTGGGAGACACACACAGTAAATGACTAATGAGTATTTTCCGACTGCATTTTCCAACATAATAATTTTCCCATTGATTTAGGTGGGTTAATTGTCATACATTGAATTCTTTATTGGTTATGACCAACATTACAACAAATTGACAATGGAGTGCTGGCAGGCGACTAGTCTTTTTATATGATCGTCATGTGACCAATAAACACTTTGCAAGCTTTTATCTGTAAAGCCAGAGATGTAAAATGTTTGTCTTTAAATGCTCTAGTAATTCACACCCCTGTTTGTTCCTTGGTCTATATAGCTTTCTCATGAAAAAAAAAATAAGATATGCAAAGAGCAAAATGAAAAAGGCAAACAACAGAAAATACTATTTTCAGATTTTTTGTTTTTTTTTTACCTCCATTACTTTAGTTATGTGCATATATTACAGTTGTTTTAGATTATCCTATCCTTTATTTTCTAGAAGAAGCTTTTTGCTAAAAGCATTGTGAAAAGAAGGATGTGATAATTAGATTCCTGGACTTAAGGAACCTTATGTATAGTTACCTATATAATTGAAATGCAAATGTATTGGGGCATTGTATTAGGAGTTTCTAAGAAAGGTGACCTTCGCCTTTGTTTTGTTTGTATTCTTGGGATGTGAAGTGGGGTAATGTATATGCTGTACAATTGACAATATATGCTTGTAATTTGTAATAAAACAAAATTTAGTATTTTCTCCTATTGTATACCTAAAAAGTCCCATGCCTTGCTCTTTGCTCTGTGTATATCTCCATCGGGAATGTGGTACCTAAACTAAACGCAAAGGGCTAGAGATTTCTGATATACAAAGTAAAAATATAGCCTCTGAAGGTTTCTTCATATGGGTATTTGTAAATAATATTAGGAGCAAAAGAGGTCACGTTAAAATTTACCCAACCTCTTCTACAGGATATTTAGTTTGCTAAAGCCTTGTATAGGTGAATTGGTTCTCCAGTTTTTAAAATTATTTTAAAGCTTGTTAAAGCAGATCTATAGTTTAATAGCTTTCAAAAGTTGGCATCAGGCAGGGCTTTTTTTGCAGAATGGGACAGTTGATGTCTCATCTAATCGGATGGCTGAAGAGAGTAGGAAGAGAAGAAGGAAGGACAGGGCAGCACCTGTGATAGAATTGGGACAGGTGAATGCAATTAAAAAAAACTGCTATCAGGCAGGTAAGGATATTTTATTGCAGATGGGACATATACCATGTCTTCTTGCCAGCCACATTTGACATGATGACACATATGCACGAATGAGAAATAGTTATCTCTCAATAGGGTATTTATAAACCAGTGAATCTGACATTTCCTAAAACATTCCCTGGTGAAGAATCATTTACTGCCACTGAAACACATGAACCTGAAATATTCTCCACCAGGGAATGTTTAGGGTATGTCAGATTCACTGCTTAGTAAATAGAACCCAATAAATGGAAGTTAAATGGAAGATCTAAACAGGGGCCTCCATCATAAGAATTTTGGGAATTAATTTATTAAAAGCTTTACAATAAAAAAATATTTTTTGAAGTTGATATATAGGTTTATACATATTTTAGTGATTGTATTTACATCTACCTTAGTCAATTCATCTTCTGCTGCTTTTAAGTTTGTAAAGCACCTTGTTTGAGTTTTAAGTGTTACAGTCCTGTTTGGGATGTTCTCAGTTTCTTCATTGCATCCACAATAAAGAAATTAGTGTCACATTAACAGAATGGATGGCAGTCAGTTTACCTATTTGTAAGAAAGTTTTTTTTTCTTTTCTCTATTTAGGCCAAACCAATAGCCAAAATAAGCAAGATACAAATGAGTAGTTTATATGATATATGATAGGGAGCAGCAGTAAAGGTATGAGTTCATACCTCTCATAAACATGCTTACTGCTAGCCTCCTATATTACTTCTTCCTTTTAAACTTCAGCCATTCTGTGGGTTTCCAAGGGGCTGATACCAAGTCAAATTCAGGTTCTGACACCTAGTTTTTTTAAATATTAAACCTAATGATGTATTATTGAATATAGGGCTGTATGAATGTGTCTACCTAGAGTTAGGCATTGGATTATAATGCAGTTATGCTATGTTGTAGCCATTTTAGATACAAATATTGTTTATATGAGATTTTTTTTTATATTTTCTGTGTTCTGTCGTTTTCTCTTGGTCTGTTATATTACTATTTGGTATATATTACTATTTGGTATTTATGTTGGCATCTGCTGGAAAATATGACATTGACATCTGTAGGAAATCTTAGACTTCAATACAGAAAATAGTTTCATCCTGTGTTCACTGGTCCTCTGTGGAAATGCTAGTCCCTAGCTTTATCTTTCCTTTCAGGATGGTCTGTTATTCTTCAAAGGAAACGAGTATTTGATTTTCTCTGCTCCTAACACTGCAAGTCATTATTTGCTATTGGTATTGTCCTAGCTAGGCTACTGGCTAAAGGGCATAACATCATTCAATGTCTGAGGGCTACACAGATGATTTGTTTTCTCTTTGAAAAGGTGACAAGGACACTCTCTTTGACTTCAGAAGTACCTTGGTGACTTCTTGACGTTCTCATTCAAGTTTGATTGCAAGTTCATTAGTTGTCATTGCTGCTCTGGAGTCTTATGACACGGTGAATTCAAGTCAAAACAAGCAACTGAGAAAATATATATCATGGATCTTACTAGTAGCTTTTCCTAAATAACAGCTTTTTCCTTGATACATTTTCACTGTGTATTAACAAAAGTGTTTCTTTCTCCAAACAAAAGAAAGGTAGAGAGAACATGGAAAAAGTAATTTTATCACAATACAGCATCCATATCAGAAAGCTATGTGGGCAATGCAGATCAGATAAGGTATTGGGGCTCCTAGTTAGACTTTTGCAAACTGTAATATAGTAACTGTAATACAGTAATATAAATTAGGTATGGGGTAAAATAGGAAAGGGAAGTGTCTCTCTTCCTAAAGATGAGCTTTATCATCAAATATGTATGAAAGATCCCATGTGTAGTCTGTAAAGAAAGAAATTGACACAAACAATAGGGTTCATTGTCATAGTGTATTACATACAGCCACTTTATTGTCTGATACATTTTTAATAAATATTTGCATGTAAAAACTGAAAAGACTCTGGAAATGTAGTCTTGATATAACCTCATCATGAACGTATAACCAATAAATGCAATGCTGCCTCTACATACTGACCTAAAACTGCTGGAAAGTTACCAAGTAGGCCCATCATACCTCTCATACCTCATGCATTTTGTGGAATGCTCTTTCTTCAGAACTGGTGAAATGACCTACGGTTAGAGCATATATATACAGTGGTGCTTTAAAGTTTGTGAACCTTTTACATTTTTTAATATTTTCATATGAATGTGACCTAAAACATCATCTGATTCTGTAATAAGACCTAAATATGCATACAAATCTAGTAAACAAATTAAACAAAAAGCTTTATATTTGATCACACCAATGAGCAGAGTAGTTCCTGGTTCCAACCTTGTCTTGCTATAGCCTTATTTATACCTCCCTGATTCCAAGCTCTGGTTGCTGGATCCTTAGACTTGTTACCTGAGATTTAGTACACTCAGTATACTCTGCCATATCATGCCTTTTCAGATTCTTGACCTGTGCCTGACTTTAACTATGCTTGCCTGCCCTGACCTGTGCCTCTCGCTGTCATCCTAATCAATACCTGCTCCTGGCTGCCTTTACCCCGGAACCCTCTGCTCTGCTCACTCCTGGTGTTCTCCCTGCAGCAAAGTAGTCTTGTGGCCACTAGGGTGAAAGGCCCATCATCCCTTGCAGGGAGCACTGGTGAAGACCAGAAGACACTAAAGCTAAGTACACACGTCCAATGGTTCTCCCTCGATAATTGGCTCAGGGCCGATATCGGGTGAAGTTCGGGCCTGTGTACAGCGCCCGTCATCCATCGTTCGAACGACCGTCCTGGCGGATCCATGGAGGATAGAGGACGAGCGATCAAAATGCAAGGGAAGGGAGGCGTGCAGCATGGTGCCGTTCCATCGTTCTCCCCTTCCCCTCTCCATACAGCAGAGCGGCGCTGTATGTACAGCACTCGTTCATTCATCGTGCAGTCTTTTGTTGTTGGAAAGGATCGTGAAAGATCTTTTCCAACAACAATAATTGCAGGTGTGTATGCCACTTTAGTCTCCGCACCCCCGGTAATCTCATGTCACCTGCCAGGGGGTGTAGCCCTAACAGGAAGTCACCTCCGTGATCTTGAGACTTAAAGCTTCTCTCCAAAAATAATTAAATAAATAGGGCTCAATTTAACACCACAACTTATATACCTGCACCTCACATTTATGTTTAATTCAAATACATAAATGTCACCAAGATGTGTATGGAATATTTTACCAAATGAAGTGAATATTGATCTGTGGAAAGCTTTATTTTGTCATTAATCATTATTTTATCTAAAGTTATTCTACTACAACCTCAAACAATTCCTTTTCCTTCTCTTCACTATAGACAGCCATTGAGACTTCTAGTTATCACTGTCCTGAAGCTGCTGTAACCTCAAAGCTTGATAACCTATGCAGTAACCTGCATAAGGGTAGATAAAATATCACTATATTATAGCATTAGTATTGGTAAAATACCACTACTTACAAAGCTGAAGAAATTAGGCATGCAGAGTATGTTTGTAAATTGAGATGTGATAGTTATTAGGTATATATGGGATTAAGGAAATAACATCAGATCAGGAGAAAAACAGGTTTGTGATAAGAACCTATAATCATAACAAGGACACTGCTCTGTCACTAATTAAATACATCAGACTTCATTCACAAAGCTTTAGCACAATGATAAGGATCTTTATGATAACCATGTGAATAGAATTTTTATATCTCATTGGATTCTCTCATTGGATAAATGTCACTTTTCGAATACATAGAGATCTTCAGTCTGATATCTCCCTTTAAAGGTCAGCAGCACTTTTGTTTTAAAAATCAATATTGTAATGAGCCTAGAAAATTAATTAAATCTTTAGAATGAATGCTATTTTTTCCACCTAAGCTTTGATTTTGCCATTTTCTACTTTAATCTCATTTAAAATGGTGGCCAATCATACTGTCACCAAAGATGGTTAATGAGATGCAGAAAATATGACTAATAAGGAAATCATATGAAAATGTAATCAAATTCTATACTTTTTGATTACATATAACTTTAATTACTATAACTACAGACATTGATTGGCTTAGTTTTAAAGGAGTTTAATGTAAATGTGCTTTGCATTAAAGTCAGAGTTTGTTCATCTCATTGACATTCTCAGATCATCACTAACTGACTGTCCAGGCTTCTGTAGAGGAACACGTAAAGAGAAAGTGAGATGGTTGGGGTGTGAATGCTTGTATATCTCCTAAAAGGCAGACCATGGTAAAATGACGGCATTTGTGAATCACAGGGTAGCATCTATATTGCCTATTTACCAAGTGTGCCAGGCTCATTATTATATTGATTTAAAACAAAAATGTTTCCTTGTAAACATCCTGAAATATAAGATAACAACAATTATAGGTGTATTGGTTGATATAGAATGCTCAATAAACTATATACTGGTATACACCCTTACATACTTGTAGCAAACTTTTCATGGTTTGAATCCACATTTTTGTGCAAATGTTTGCTAGAAATGTCTTGGTGTCTATAGCAGTATGAAAAAGTCTAAACATTTGCAGAGGTCTATACCAGTATACAGAGGGTTAGTACCCCTTTCCTATTCCCAAAAGGGAATAAAGAAAATGTATATTACCCAAATACACTGTAGAAAAACATTTATTACAATTAAAAACAACACACACTTAGAGGTTTTCTAAAATAACACTCACATATATATATGCCTCTAGAGGTAAATCTATCATCTATCTTGTCACCTATCGATGTAAATCCAGAGCAATCATGATGAGAGATGAACAACAATGGTAACTTGCTGAGCCTCCAACGCTAAATAACAGATCTCCAGGGCTATACAAATAGAGTGGGGAGTCCCTGTGCTATTTCTGTAGCAAAAGAGTTCTGTTATTTAGTGTTGGGAATGCAGCAGGTTAAGATCATCCTTCATTGTGATTGATGTGGATTTAAATTACTGGAACTTTAGGGGAGAAAACTAAAGATTATTGTAAAAAAAAGTGTTGCGTTTGTATTTCAATAAAGAATGTAACCTATGGCAATCTGTATAACTACATTTTATTTAACCTTTTCTGAAAATAGATAAAGGATACTAATGTACCCTTGTACTCATTCCCCTGAGTAAAGAACCAACTATCTGGAACACCCCATTTATAGAAGGCTGCTAGAGTAAATAATAATACCCACCAAAAAAAACACATTTATTTTGGGGGGTGAGATCTAGGAATTGGTCCTGTCCCTAATCTAAAGGAATCGCACTGTTGAGGGAAGGCATTGGACCTGGTATGGACAGAAACGGGGTAAGACATTGGCCCTGAGGAGATGGAAGCAACATCACCTGTCCATTCTGCAATTAAAGACCTGTCTGTTTGCATTCTTTAAAGTAATTTTATGACTAAAGTTAAAGCTAAAGTTGCAGGTTTGAAAAAACAAAACAAAACAAAAAAGCATTGTAAAATATGTTAACATTATATGGCTTGAACATTCTTTGATGAATGGATGTGGGTTTTAACTTTTTCTTTAAGAAATCAAATTGCCTAAATATAAAACCGATCTTTTGGATTTGATAGTTTTAGTCATGCACCGAAACAAACATGCAGAAAACTGTATGACATTTAGTAGGTAATAAATCTAAAACTAGGGAATCCATAGTCAGCTGGCAGTTTACACAAAAACCAAAAAAATGAAAGGTACTCTTTCTCCATGGCATTGCTTGAGAATACTAGGACACCCTGCTGATTACATATGTCCAGTTTATTAAAACTGCTGTTAAAGAAATATCTAATTCTGACTTTTACTTTTGGCATATTAGGTAATCCCAATTCCACCTGCCTGAGTTTCTCTGTAATTATGCACAAGTAGAACCTAATACTTCTAATTCTGAAAATACATATCCATTTATTAAGGCATTACTCTTATCTCTGATCTTCCCTATCCTATGGTCTCCTGGAAAAGTTAGCAGTTCACTGAATTATTTCATGTCCTGTCTATGTCTAGTGTTCTTCTTTTATAGTGTTCATAGATTTTTTTTAGCAAAGGTATTTTTATAATGCAAAAACATTTACATACAAATATAAATGCACATTTACTGCATACAATAAGGATTGTATGTTTATTGCTGCAAATAAGATTCAAAACACTCATACAGGTTTATGCTATATTTAGCCCTAAAAAATAATGACCATTAAAGAGCCAAAAGTATTGAATTGTTTTAAGGTAAAAAATGTACTTTCTTCTAGATATGGAACGGGTGATCTCTCTTAGAGTAATTTCCTAGGACAGTAATTTAAGGGAACAAAAGTTTCAGACAGTTATGTTCCTGGCAGACTTATTTAGTGTATCATAATTGTTAAAGCATCACTAATGTTCGTGAAAAGTGATGTCTCTTTCTTTTCCCACTGTGATTCATAATGGCATCCTTTTTTGGCAATTTTTAAGCTTGTAATGTGTCTGACTGATAGTCACTCCTGTGTTTATGTACCAGCCACAAGCCACAAGCTGGCAAGAGTCCATTTATCAAAGGAAACAGCGAACAAAAGAGCTCTTCAGGGATTTTTGTCTTTATGCTATTTTCAAGAATGACAAGTATCTGTGGAAATGATATGAAAGAGATCTAATTTAAAACAAGGATGTTAATCCACGTTCTACTGCCAAAATAACATTATACTTTTAATTACAGGGAGGCCCTAGAGCCTGCGAGAGGGGAGCTAGGCGTGGGCCAACATGACTGTGGGGGAAGGGGCAGAGGTCAGTTAAAGAGGTGAGATGGATGTTTTAATTTGATTTAAATTGATTGGTCATAAAAAGGTTCATGGGGGAGGAGTATGTGTCAGTTTTGATTTAAATTGATTGGTTACGAAAAGGTGCAATGGGTGGGGTCAAATAAGTCAATAAAAAGAAGAGTGGGGGATAGTAAGAGGCAGTTTAATTGCATCAAATTGAAGAGATTCCCACCCTCCCTCCCTGAGGTTATTAATTTAGTTACTTTTGGGAGGGCATAAGGGTTGGCGGTGTGAGGTCCTCGAAGGGAAGGGTGTTGTGCAGGTATGTGGGAAAAAGTGATGGAGTGTGGAGAGCCATCGGTGGTATGGGGTCTCCAAGTTTATGTAATATGGTTGTTGTGGGGTTAATATTGGGAGGTATGCGTGGTTGATATAGTTCCTGAGGCAGGTAGGGGCGTCTGGGAACAGTGGTATATATATATATTTATATCAATTGGAACGCAGATCCCTGATTAATGGTTTGGAAAGGGTTAACAAAGTTGGTAGAGGACCTGCCACCTGAGGATGGGGATGTCTGGTTTTAGTTATGGTTGATATTTTATTGTTGTTGTTGTTGTTTTATGTTGTGCATTATATAAACGTAACGGTTTAAGTGTATGTGAATTATATGTGTGTTTCACAATAGACTCATTCATACCACAGTCATGAGAATCTTAAATAAGTTTAAGATGTACAAGTACTAAACCTAAAGTGTGTAGGGGCAAAACTTCTTTGGAGCTTTGAATTTGTTAGACCTAAATTATCATTGCAAAACAGGTAAAAAAAAAAGGGGGAAAACACCTGTGTTATATGTCTATTTGTACAGCGGGCTGGATGGTGCATTGCACAAAATTGACAGCTGTCTGTTGACTTTAGGACTGTCAACTACTGCTCCATGGAAAACCATTGAATTTAGGTATAAGTAATAAAACAAGCCTGGTTTTCTATAACAGCATGATAACCAAAATTTGTTCTTTTGCCTGGAAAATAAAGTAGCTTGTAACTCATCAAAAATGCAATTTGTTTTTCTTTTTTCATGATAAAAAATACAAACTATTCTTATTTTACTTTAGAATTATGTTTCAAGTAGAAAGCATAGTAAAGGTTTTTACAAATGAAATATAAGTTTTCTTTAATTTTTCTACAAAAACTAGGCTAATAGAAGTAGAGTATGAAGGAGTATAAAAAAAATAAAGTACAGGTTGATACAATGTTCAATATCAACAACTTTAAAGGACAACTTATCTATAAAATACTCAAACCTCCTCTCAACTAATAAATTTACCTTCACCAACACTGCCCATGTTGTCTTTAGTTGGGACAGTACTCCTCATTGAAGCTGGTCTTGTCTTTTTTGCACTAAGACTTAAGTGAGGTCATTCCTGAATCTGGAGGATGACCCTGTTCATGCCTATGGGTGTTCAATGTGTAACACAGTTGGCTCTGAGGACGAAGAAAACATTTCACAAGATGCAAGCCTGGTATAGACATAAGAAGCTGAAGGGGGGTGTTGATGAAGATTAGTTTAGGAGGGGTGTGGCAGGAGAGTGGAGAAACATTATGTGTAAAAAGGCTAAAATTGATCTGGTGGATTTTTAAGGCATCCAAAAAATTATATAAACTTATCTCAATATTAAACATAAAATATTTTTTTAGGTTTATTGATAAGTCAATCTTTACAACAGGTTGATACTTAAGAAAACAAGTACCAAATTTGTAGTAGTGTACACTTCTTAGACACTAGTGTCATGGGATAGTAGGAGTTAAACCTCCAGCAAGATCTCTACATGTTGCACGTAAATATTCTGTTTTATGGGGTTCACCTTACCTTTGGTCATCTATGAAAATTTGAAGCTTCTTTTCATTGCCCCTTCCACCGCTGTTGGGTGCCCAAAGGTTTTTGGTAACTGGCAACGTTGATCTTGCAATTCCCCAATAGAACTGACCCCATTTTTAGTAATTACCCTAAAGAAACAGATATATCTGTGAAATGCATAGAAATCTTAATAAAACCATTGCCTTACCAACCAGAACTGGTTTAAAACAGTGTTATTAAGAATTATTTGTGTTTAGAAAGTTGCTATTGTGTGTCTGTTACAAAGTGATCCTTGTGTGTTTGTTTCCTAATGCTGACTTTTGCACTTCTGTATTTTTTTCTGTATTTTATTTTTTGTTTCTACACTTTAGTTTATTACTACCCCAGAATACAATTTCACACCTTATTCTTGTTTCTTGCTGTTCAATTTCTTGGCACTACAGATGCAATTATTACAAAGAATTTTAATTAAGGATGTTGTAACAGCTATTTGATAAAATGCATCCAATATTATCATTTTATTAAACGTATTGTCTATTGGTTTCCAGATGTAATACAAGGCATACTCATGACCTTCTTAGTGCTGTAGGAGAAAGCTGCTATCACCTACATGTCTTTCCCCATGTCCATCTGTTAGTGAAATCCTGTGTCAAACAGACCATAACTGCAGTGATAACGACAGCACTATAAAAGTTACCATTGATGGAAAAATACAAGAAACAAAGTGACAATCAACAAGCTCGGAATCAATGCCATTAGCTGTGCAGGAAGTATCACTAACATTTTAAATATAAAATAGAAGTAATGATTAGAATTCTATATTTCACTATAAAATCTGTAAGGTAAAAATTGATTTATGCAGTTGCATCAAAACTTGTTATATTTTAAAACCTTTACAATTGGGATCTTGGCTGAAAATAATGATCCAGAGTATGAATCTATCAGGCTGTCAGTGGATTTTGTTACCAAACTAATGCAAAGTTTTACTGATGCCTGCTTCATTATAGTAGGAGGGTGCTTTCTTTGGATGGGAAATTCATTGGTTTGGCTGATGGAAATTGGGGGGATTGGAGAGGTGTAATCTACATAGAATTGGCAGATTTCCCTTTTTGTTTTCATGTTTAGGAAAGATGAGATGTTGCCTTTTGCTTGTAATGACAGGTTTGTAAACCCAAGATTACCTAGTGATAATGAGACAACACACAGCAAATTGGGTGAAGATAACTTAAATTGTTTAAAGAGATTCACTGTATCGTATAAATACTTCAGTCCCAGTACAAAATTTTACCCATTTGGACTTTCCTTATAATACCCAATTTCTGATACTACAGGACATACCAAACTATCTAGATATGGAATAAACACTCCAAGCTAAACTTTTGCCAGAAGCTGAATGGAGAAACGCACTCATTGCTACTCAGTTCCAAATCATTGGTTTCTGGGGGAAAAATGACCTCAAATCAATGGAATCAGTAGGAAAATGAAACCCAAATCAGGCCCATTTTCTGTATTTCAATGCTATGTATATGCCGTGATTAGTGCTCAGCATGCTGTGTCCTATGTAAGCTGCGTTCAGTTAGTGTGCTAAATGTTCTCTCTAAACTGTATTTGTTTTGCACTGTGCAGTTTCAGTGCCATGTTACGTTGTTGTGTGATATGTATGGTGCAGGTGAGGACTAAGCCATGTTGCAATGCGGCATTTACTCCCCATGCCAGTACCAATAAATTCTGGGCTGGTAATCCTTAGTGGAAATACTCGACCAATAAGCCATTGAATTGAACTGTGTTTGCAGTATACGTGTAACCAGTGGTGTTTATGCAATAATTTTTTTCTATGTATTGTATATATTCTGTGTCATGAATTCATGCTGTGCCATGTTTGTTGTGCTTATTGTATATTGGTTGTTGTACATGCATTGGACCATGCACAGTCTGCACTGTTTGTGTATGTAGGATGTGAGCACTGTATTGTCTGTTTATTAAAGCAAAACTAAAGCTTAAACATATAAAAAACTGTACACAGGTAGGTTCTCTATTGCAGAAGGGACAGAGCATATTTGTTTTATTGCAGAAGAGACATTACCTGTCCCTTCTCCAATAATCACTGTTGCATTTTTTATTACCAGACTCCTCTAGCCTATCCTGCGGGAGTTTTGATATTTCTACCTGTTAAAGCAAAATATACTCATCCAAATATCCGGTCCCAGTCGTTTGCCAGCACCAGTTCCCAGTGTCACAATAGCTAATTTAGCGGTGCAGATGTACCTGCAAAAGGTGGCCTTGATTGTCTCCCTGCACTTAAGTCTGTGTCTTCTAAATGCTAAACTCCCCCCTCCATTATAGCCAGACAGCCAAAAGTAAAGTTATCACAACATATATGCAGTGATATGGATACCTGAAGAAGGACCTTAGCACAAGAAAGGAAGCAAGAAGGATCAGGGACCAGAACATCACATTTCCACAAGGTGGGTTTTTAATACCATCTACAAAGAATCTGGTATACAGCCAGTAACTATAAATCATGACATATAAAATACATTAAAGTACTTTATTTTATTGACATTAGGTTTTGAAATCGATAAATTACATAATCGTATAATATCCTGGGACAACAAATGAAGCCAATAATGACCGATTTTTGTTTAGTTGCTAATGAGTTATTGCATACCAAAAGCATTTGCACGATGGAACCTCATTGAATTTCATTGTGTTTTTTGGAGGTAAAGTCTGGTTACCTGGTGTGCAGAACAGGTTCCTTTTTCTCAGTGGGAGGCTCTGAATCCAGACTTTGTGTAATAGTATGCAATCTGCATTCACATACATCTGAAATCCCCCATACACTCTACACAGGGTGGATCAGTTTGCTCATCCATCTTGACAAGCTAGCTTTATATGTTTCCTTTGTCTAACTTACAATAAATATTTGCTTTTATGGGCTGTGATTATTTTAATGGTCTGATAGGGTCAGAAATAGCTTTTTTATGGAGACTGTTTGACCGCTGACCATCTGACATTTTTCTCGCCTTATAGTTTGCAGTTATTATTGTATTTTTTATGTAGTAGTTGGCCCCAGTCTGCTCTTAAACTTTCATTATCAGAGAGATCAAAGTCATACCTAAGTGAAAATTGTGATGTTTTTTGAAAGAAATGTACACATATCAGCGAAATCTATTTAAACGAAAATGGCCTCAAAATATGCACATAGTAAATAAGTTATACATATATCTCAGAACCAAGATCTTCCACTTTACCTCTATGTATCTTTCTCATATATTTCTCATTATGGTTATTTGCATCTCTGCAGGTATCTTTCCCTGGTGGATTATTAAATGGATTGATAAAAATGCACACAGTGAATATATTTTGCACAACGGTTCACATTTGTCTGGTGTGTGAGTAAGATTGCATTTAAGTTACGCTCTTTAAAAATGCAACCATTTGGTTACTTTGCAAAATGATTCACGATCACTATCTATTGAGAGCATTGATATATATATGCCAGAAAAATCATGAAAGTCTTTTTGGACCAATATTATCCTAAGCAGTGTAATTTTTTTAGACAGATTAGGATAAAGAAAGAGATACATTCATATGCGAATATAAGAAATGAATAGAAATTACAACCATGCACTTGTACAAATGTCCACTATATATGTATACTTTCTGGGCGAATTTATTAAAATCTGTGTCTCATCTTGCATGCACTACACTATTGAAATTCTTTTTCCTGCATTTCATTTAAACCTGCAGTGCTGGGGAATCTTACCAACATTTCCACCTATGTGATATATGACATAGCTGGAGCTCTCAGATTAGTGCCTGGACACTGGAGATAGCAATTCAACACATTCATGCCCAGAGTGAAGTTTCACCTTGAAACATTAATCCAGGCAGTGACAGGCTAAGCTGAAACATTAATTTGTCTAAATACTACATGGCTGCATGCGCAAGTGCTATGCGGTTGATGACAGATTTACTTTGACAAACTTCTCCATGTGTATAGGCAAACCTTGAACATCTGAAAGTCTTCAGATTACAGAATTAATGCTCCAATATTAATTTGTTTAGGAACAATGCAGATTTTACTTGAACTAAGAAATTCATCTTGTTTACAGGTTCACAATATATAGCCCCACCTTCCACACATTCATTGGGTCTGATTTATTAAAGCTCTTCCAGGCTGGAGAGTATACACTTTCATCAGAGAAGCTGTGTGATCCAGCAAACCTGGAATTGATCTGGTCCAGGATTGAAAACATTTGCTAACAAATAGCCAATCACTTCCATCCAGGTTTACTGGATCACACAACTTCACCAATGAAAGTGTATCCTCTCCAGCCTTGGAGAGCTTTAATAAATCAGGCCAACTGTTTGAAGAAAAGCATTGATGAATTCTTTGAAAAGTGAAATCCCAAAGGCTTCATGTACGCTATATGTGTCCCGGTGGTGTGCAAATGCATTAGAGGTAGGTGACCTGTTTCAGTTGTCTAGATTATGGGCTGTCTAACACGGTACTCTGGGTACATCAGAACATTTTGCTTTTGATTCCTTCCACTAGGATGGCAGTTTACGATATAAGACAGAATATAGCGCAAGGCCAACATATTTGCTTAAATGTATTCAATGGGCACAATGCTATCAATAATTACAAGGGTGCTGTTAGTTCTTTTTTAATGCTGTTTGTACAGTTGAGTTTTATTTTTATTATGAGTATGTGCATTCTAGACCTGCGTTTATAAAATTATCCAGACATACCCAACTATATTACACAATACAGAACATGGGCGTAGTGTCTAACACGATTAAAAATTAATGTAAGAATCTACCACTGATATTCTCTGAAGGTTTATGTCTACAGATTTATTCATAACTTTGAGACAAATTCATCATGCTCACTAAACCAGAACCAGACATTTTAGACTGATATTCCTATCAACAGAAAAAAAATTCTGGTCTAGTTACCTGGAAATACAAGTGTGTAACAAATTCAAGGACATTAAACACTACTCTTACTTTCCCTTAAAATAATTGTACAAAAATAGGGGTCTATTTATAATGCAGTGAATATCACACTAAACATTCCCTGGTTGAGAATCTTCCAGATCCATGTGTTTTCAATGGATCAGAAAATGTTTGGTGAATATCAGATTTACTGCTTTGTAAATAGACCCCATAAACATGTATTACATTGTAATAAATTAGATATTTTTTACATTTATGTCTTTACTATTACTATCATATATCATAAAAACATTTGTAATAATTTAGCTAATTTTTTTGGTAAAGATACACTCAGGTCTCTTTTTCAGTATAAATGGTACGATCTTAGCCTGAAGCATCCATGAATCCTTATTATAATCACAGCCTGCAGCAAAACTGAATCTTTGTAAGCATATTTATTGTAAACTGCACATATTAGCCTAGAAAGTCACAAGGGCCACAAATGTGAGGATCAGCACCTAAAACGCTGCATGTTTAAATGAATACCAAATAATGTAGTGACTTTCTCAACTGTTTTTCCTGTGTGGAATGACAGGTACATTGTTGCAAGTTAAAACAATAAAATAGAGCTGTTGCCATTTTTATCTAGATTTAATATTGTGAGGTCAACATTTGTCTGGTGTATATTGCTATATGTGGCCCCATTAGGGAGATTTACTCTATCCTAAGTTTTGGTATCAAATGATCACCAGGGCAGGACATGAAAATGGGCATACACAGCAGTAAAAACACTTTTTATTTGCCTGGGAAAGATTAGAAAATCTGTTTCATGGCTCTCTGTGTCCATTTGGGGGGATCACCCCAATAAGCAAGCAGCAGTAAGAACCTGATGTAGCTTTCTTTTTTTCAGATCCGCAGAGAGAAGCCTAGGGTGACAACACTGTTCTTCTATAGATACAGTACAATGAGCCTGATTTAATAAAACTCTCCAAGGCTGGAGAGGGTACAATGTGATCAGTGAAGCTGGGTGATCCAATAAACCTGGAAAGAAATTTGCTGTTTGTTAGCAAATGTTTTCAGTACCGGACCAGATTCATTGCAGCTTTGCAGGATCACCCAGAGTCCCCGATGAAAGTGGATCCTCTTCAGCCTTGGAGAGCGTTTAATAAATCAGGCCAATTAGTGAGAGTTGTCACCCTTGAATATTAAGCTTGTTATTGGAAGGATCACCAGGTAAAAATAAAAAAAAGGTAGTCATCATATCTAAAGACTGATGAGCTACAATATTTAACATTGTTGTTCACTTCTGTAAACTTTGGTTTACTAATAGGTTCATTTTCTACAGGCTGTAGTTCAATATACCATGTGATGGCAATTTTAGAGAGTATTTGGCATCAACTACCTCAGTTTAACATAGAAAGAGATTAAAGGGCCTGGATAGAGCCATAATTATTTGTATTGCTGTAGATTTTTATCTTTCTTTTGGGATCCAGGCCCTGAGTGCCTTGAACGGAATAGGTGGGTCAGGAACTCCTCTTTTTTCCAGGCCAGAAATGGAGAAGATGGCTCTGGAGCATCTGGCTGATAATAAAAGGGCACTTGTCAGGGACAGGGGGAAGTTGAAGCCTGCAGCCAGGTGGATCAGGTGAAGAAGTTGTGTAGCCTGTGTGCTGGGAGGGCCCAGGAGGTCTAACAAAGTTTATTATTGAGAGAGCCAAGAGACTAAATTTGTGTTTTTCTTGTCATAGTGTGATGACTTTGATCCCCTGTGAGGGAAAAACCCTACAGCCCTTTTTACTTTCTAAGCTAATCCCCCACAAAACATATTTTTCTAAAAACAGTATATCAACCTCCCTGGCGGTATGAATAATGAGTATTTTTAAATGTAAAAGCAGCACATTTTTAAAAATACTACCTCCAGCCTAAGGCTCTCCAGCAGATGCCCAGCCAGCATCTGCTTACCCTGCCCTCCCGTCCCAAACGTTCACACGCTGGCACCTGGCCGGGATCGCCAAGGGAAGCAAATGCCGGGCACTGCTGGAGGACGCCTCAGGCACCATTGGAGGACACCATGGGCAATGCTGGAGGAGGCTGCGGGCACCGCTGGAGGATGCCGCTGGAACATGGGAACCACGTAGGAGTTTTAAACTCCCTGGCAACTCAACCCCGAGTGTGGCTTGGTGTTACCGCTTTTGGCATTGAAAATTAACCCCGAGCCACACTTGGGAATACTGCCAGGGAGGTTAAGATACAAAATACAGACATGTACCTAACAATAATTCATGTCACATATCTCTTATTACATATTCATAACCTGAAGTATATCTGTAGTGGTATGAAGAAAGGTGACAAGAGTATACACTGCCTTAAGCTAGACTTGAGGGCAAATGTAATTTGGATAGATGTCCTAATCAGCTTGGTCCTACATTTCCGATCATTTTTTTCACTCAGAACTCAAACCTTTCAAACTTGCCTACCCATCTTCTTCTGTCTCCTACAACCCTCCCTACTTTCCCACCATTCCATCTCAACCCTCCAGTTGTCCGATACTTCCCCCCCTTTAGATTGTAAGCTCTTCTGGGCAGGGTCCTCTCCTCCTCCTTTGTCACTGTTTATCATTTTTAACCCCTATTTAATGTACAGCGCTTTATAATATGTTGCTATATAAATACTGTAAAAAAATAATAATAGGAGTGCAAATAACCCCTATAAAAAGAGAGAGCTGGGTTTTAACCTGAAGTTTTGCCATGGAGACTGCTGCCAAATTTGTTTAGGGAAAAATACAGTTAGAAAGCCTTCCTATATTGCTTTGCAAATTGTTTTTTTCCCCATCTTTTTTGTGTATTTTTTTCCTGAAAACAATGTATACTTTTTTAATGAGCCATAATACAGGTCAGCTAATCTGGCCACCAGACAATGACAACTGTCATGTTAGGCCGTCGACTTAATCCTGTGCTCATGAAGATTACATAACAAAATTCCAAAATTCTTCCAAATTTGGGAGACCCAAACAATCCAACCATATATGCCTTTGCTTTATTTTGCTTTTGCTATAATGCCATCAATAAAACAATTTATATACCCCTCCTTAAAGTGAACACTTTGGAAAAATTGGGAGCATAATAAAAATATTTGGTGCCAGGTCACATATTCTTTGTGTTTTTTATCATTATTTGACTTTTTTTTTGTATGAAAAAAAAAATTCAAGCTACAGCACACAAATGCAAATTTGTACAGCATATGAAGATCCACTTGATTGTCTTCAGTAAAAATCCATTTAGTGGAACTAAATTCTGAGTGTAATTAAAAAAATTGCAAGCAGGCAAGTTCATTATTGCAGAGGGGGCAGGAGATGTCTCTTCTGCAATAAACTAACTTTACCTGCTTGATCATAATCTTTTAATTACACTCACCTGTACTTGCTCCATTGCATCCTGGGTCCAGATAATTCCTGCACTTGGGAGTTATTCCAATTGTTCCATTCCTCGCAGAATGAATCAAGGGGATTTTGTGATACTCAGCATTATAGCTCAACGTATTTTTAAAAAAAGATTGTAAATAAGTAGGGGATTTTTTTAAGCACTCCAAGGATGGAGAGAATACACTTTCATCAGTGAAGCTGGGTGATCCAGCAAACCTGAAATGGATCTGGTCCAGGATTGAAAACATCTGCTTACAACTAGCAAATTACTTTTAAGAAATCTGTTCCAGATTTGTTGGATCACCCAGCTTCACTGATGAAATAGTATCTTCTCCAGGCTAGGAGAGCTTTCATCAATCAGGCCCATTTTCTGACAATAAAAAATCCTGCCTGCTCGCAATTTTTTATAGAGGAACTAGCTTTGGATGCAAACACTGTGCAAATCGCCCCTTAAAGCACTTTTAAGTAATACCATTAAATATAATAACAATTAGGTTCTGGTTCTGGAGAAGCTTTGTGATTGCTTTAACTGTCCAGTGGGTAGGGTATTCACTTACAGACTTATAATTTAAAATATGTAGATAGGAATATTACCCAAAAGTCCTCTTTTTGTGGTACGCCTTGGCATACACAACAGAATGCTAAGCACTAATTGTTGACTGCAAACTTTAAGAGATAGTACATCTTCAAAACAAATTTAGTTGTTAAAACTGTCATTTTTTTTTTAATTCCATAAATTGTAGTCCCCTTTATTACAGAAATGCCATTTTTCTCTTTAAAACTGGAACATAAATATACTAATGTGCAAAAAGGTACCTCTAGTCATGCTAAATGCATCCCTCTGCAGAGTTATTACAGTGATTCTGTAAATGAATATTAAAAGATTGCAGCTGTGCCAATCATAATGAATTTCAGAGTGTACAATTCCCTGATGAAACAAATTAAATTTGGATGAACTGTACCATATCCAAGATTTTCTATACCCCTTATTAATTTTGTTGTGGTGTCTGCTTTCATCACCCCTACTAGAAGCCAAGTAATAGGTTATTCAATGTCTGCATTACCATAATACACACTTTACATTTTTCCAGCAACAGAAAGCATCAGTAATATTATTAATGTTATTTTGCCCACAAATGTCCACTTTTTTGTTTTCCATATATTTCAACCACGGTACTTAACGTTAATTGAAATTTTAATTGCTATGTTGAATTTGGATCACTGCATGTACACAGTCATCGTTGCAGAGAGTTAAATTTCCCATCAGTTACTGGAGTGGGCTTGAATGTAATTATAAAAACCTTGTAAGGTTCCCAGAGGCAGCAGAAAAGCCACAGAATACAGCTTTTAAATTCATTTAAAGCTGAGCAGATCACTGAGACTGACACCATGGAACCATTTAATACACCCTGCACAGATAAAATACATGTGCACATTAATACATCCTCAGATGCTGAAACATTTTCTTTGGATGCTCAAGGGCTACGTACCAGTGTATAACCACACAAGGTATGCAAGCCAAATAAATGTCAGTAGATAAAGAGTACTGTTTGGGGAAGGAATAGGGTATGACATTGAAAAGAAAAACTTAAACGTCCCAGTGTGAGTCATTTACAATAAATCCTAAAACTAGGACAGTAATGCAGATACCTGGCTAGTTTAAAAAAAGTAATGTGTTGATGCCAAGACTAAAACATAAACGGAAAATGCATGTATATTTATACTTGTTATTTGTGTACTTTGCCTGCTTTGTGTATTTCTTCGTGATCTGTGCACAATAATCTGAGGTGAAACTTTCCATAAGTAAACTTTTTCCATTGTAATATCCATTGTAATCAAGGAGTTAGCAGTGGAAGTGATTGCATGAAGGAAGTGTTTCATCAAACCAGCAGTTCTCCCAAGAAGAGCTCAATGATTTAATACGTGACCTAAGTCTGTCAAAACAAACATCTGAACTTTTAGCATCCAGGCTAAAAGAAAAGAACTGCCTGACACCGGAATTTAAAATAACGGTTTATAGGACAAGAGAGGTGACACTCCTAACATATTTCAGATGGTGACTTTGTGTAGTGTTGTAACATCCCTGGACTACTAGCCCATATGGGAGTACCAGAATACCGAGCAGAAGACTGGCGGCTTTTCATAGACAGTTCCACTCTAAGTTTAAAATGTTTTTTACTGCATAATGGCAACTGCTATACATCAATTCCAATTGGTCACTCAACAAAACCTAAAGAAGAATATGAAAATATCAAAATGGTCTTACAAAAGCTTTGCTATCATGAACACCAATGGTCATATGTGTTGATTTAAAAATAGTGAACTTCCTACTTGAACAGCAAAGTGGATACACAAAGTACCCATCTTTCATCTGCTTGTGGGATAGTAGAGCAAAGTAGGATCACTGGAAAAAGTGACATGGCCTCCAAGGGAAAACATGAAAAAGGTGCAGCGAACCCTAATAATGAGCCAATGGTTGACAAAGAAAAAATCATTCTCCCTCCACTACACATAAAGTTGGGATTAATGAAGCAATTTGTTAGAGCTGTGCACAAGGATGGTGATTGCTTTAAATACATTTGTAGATTCTTCCCTGGATTGAGTGCTGAAAAATTAAATGCTGGAATCTTCGATGGACCCCAGATTTGTAAACTGATAAATGATTAAAATTTCACAAGTTACATGACTGATACTGAGGCTTCTGCCTGGCACAGCTATGTCATGGTGGTCATGAACTTCATGGGTAACCATAAAGCACAAAATTATGAAGAACTGGTACAAAACTTGCTCTTAAACTTTAAAAATTTGGGTGCTACTATGAGCATAAAGGTAAACTATCTCCATAGCCATTTGCAACAATTTCCAGAAAACCTTGGTGATTTCAGTGAGGAACAAGGGGAGAGGTTCCATCAAGATATAAAGGTGATGGAAGAAAGGTATCAGGGCAGATGGGATAGACACATGATGGCAGACTACTGCTGGAGCCTTCAACATGATTGTCCTGATCATCAGCATAAAAGGGAATCATACAAATGGAGTTTGTGATTAGCTCTGTAAATATACTGAATATAAATTATATTGACAAAAAGTATTTAAAAAAAATTTAATTTTGTATACATAGGTATATCTAGTTTAAATTTGCTTAATTTTCATGTTTCATTAGTTTTCTATGAGGGTATTATTGAGGTCATTATTTCAAAAACTAGAGCCAATCTAGCAAAATCAATACCATGTTTGGAACCTGTGCATCAAACATAATCTAAAATGACTTTAATCTGTTTGGCAAGAAAATGTTTGCTGTCTAGTGTTATGTATGAAGTGCTGTAACCCATAGCAATCTTTCTTATTTATTTTACTATCATTTTTACACTGAATAAAGCAAAGCCAAGACATGCAATTGAATATTGAAAAAACATCAGCAGGCTGTCAAGGTCATCCCTTTGCTCTCCTCTCTAATTGGCAAGCTTAGGGTGCTACACTCACAGTAGTGGTTTATTTTGTTTCCCCTTCTTTTTCTTGTTTGAGTGCCAATGTGTAGGAAATTAAAGAAGTCTAGTACAAACGCATCAGTCCTGCATTTTAGATGAGAATGCTGAAGGCCCTAGCATACACCAGGATCTTTGAAAAGAATGAATAAAGCCGGGTGCCAGGATGATCAGTTACTGTGGAAAAACAAGGAAAGGTCATCCTCCATCTTCAGTAAATATACTCAATTACCAGAGCACGAGACAATTTATCGAAAATACAACCTAAACCTGATCCTTCCAATCAAACCACCAGGATTACCACTGGGTATATAATTGAAAGTGGGTCAGAAGATGACAAAGACCTATTGCAATTGTTACCACTCCCAACTGTTATAGCTCCTAAGTGAAGGTGGAAAGTTGGAAACAATTGACTTTTAGAGTGGATGGAGTTTTTGGGGAGTCCTTCACTGGGGATAGTAATAAAGACTTATGTTGTAAGAATAGGAGGGCAGTCATGGCTTTGTAAAAATTTTAAGGTTTTCAGCCACCCTTCTGCCATAATTATTTTATTCACAGCTCACAGTACATTAGTGTAGTGGTCAGTGAGAAGAATGTCTCTTACATTGCTGACCAGTGGGAAGAATGTCACCCTTACAGATAGCCAGAAAGATCATTGATGTCACTTAATCTGACCTGAGAGGCACAAATTAATCATTGCTAAAGGAAACGCCAGCAACCTCTAGAGGAACCCTAGGATTCCACAAAACTCTGGTTAAGAAACATTGCTCTAGGGAAACATCTAGGAATAACTACTAGAAGGAAAAACACTGACACAGCTGTGCGATTAACTGCTGCAACCAGTTGTTGACGTTAGGGTTGACGTTAAGTGCTAAATTTTTTAAATATTTTTTTTTTTTAGTAAAGAAGGGATTTTCATTGGTACTGTGTAAATTATGATAGTTTTGGTATCCGTATTTAACATGAATACATTTGAGATGAATTTGATTAACAAATGATGCTCAGCATGATGAACCTGACTGGGTATGGTGGACTCCACAGGGCCTGACATGCCTGGGTGTCTGGTTCTTTCTTGTTATAATAAAAAGTGTAACTGCTTGGAGCTCTGGAGTTGGGAATACTATATTACAAGCTAGAAATATGACATCTGAAAGTCATGTAAAATGGCTAATTAAGTGATAAATTACGCCAAGCTCCTTGACAGAAGAAGAGAAGAAACCAATAGTTACAGTGCAGAGGTCAGTGTATTTTCTGACAGACTTGTAATATATTACATATAATCATTTTCTAGTATCTAAACAGCTTATCATGAAAAAACAATATATTTAGCCTTTGTTATTCCAGTGAGCGCTGAAAATAGCATTTTTTTTCCCTATGTTCCATTTTTCATCAATCTCCAAAATGTATCACATTCTAATAGATGTTAACATAGACAGTTGCTTCTGCATACAAAACTGGTAAGGCAAACAAGGCAAATTTTTCACTGAATGGAAATGAAAGCTACACAGACATAGAGACAGGTATTATGTTTTCTATATATTTATCCTATTTTTCTAAATTTTTAATTATTCATTAAATACTTTTGTGCTTTAACTTCAAAAAAAAAAAAAAAAAAAGCTTTATGCATTTACCTACTTTAATAAAAGCCAACCAGTCTTGTGATTACCACCATGCTGCCACCTCACAGCCAGGTAAACAACAACCCTAGTTTCGCTTTGCAAAAATATATATCATTTTTCAGAATTAAACCTACCTACCAGACAAGATATCAGCAGACTGTGTATTTGTGCCCAGTAAGTAGGAAGGTCCCTAACTGTACTTATAGGATTTATTTTAGTAATAGTATTCTCAGTCATTGTACATTTACCAGAAATCCATAAAGCACCAAGTTGCATGAATATACATGTGTCCTTATAGTGCTCCTGTGCCCAGGCTATGTATTTGCATATTTTTTAAAACACAGTAAAGGAGCTTTAAAAGAAGCCATCATTGATCTCTCTAGTTGTTTGTACTGTGAGGTAATTAATTCTCAAAAACTCTTATAATCACAACAAAGACTTTAAATTCAGGTTCCAGATTCATACTTTTGTGTCAGAAAAGCTGTTTCTTTTATTATGTCTCTAAATAGGGAGGTCAGCATTCATAATCACTCTGAACTTTCAGTGTTCTAATGAGGAAAGGTGGGGTGCCAATCACACAGAATGTCACATATCTCTGCTTAAACATATTTTTGAGCATTTTTTCAGCAGTCTTAGAAAATGAAGCAGCTTCAAATTAAAATGGAACATATAGAATGGAAATAATAAAATACAAAAAAATTGTTTGTATAGCAATAATGTATGTTCATTTTAATGTATGTAATAATAATAATGTATGTAAATTTCAAAAAACTAACATAATACCCTTAGGTGTCCTCTCCATTGTCCCTGTCACTATGTATCTATGTAATATGTCCATAACTTAATGGGGAGGGGGGCACCAGTGTTTTTTTATTTAACTGCTATTATGTTTTGCTGATAAAAAATTTATAATGTGACGAATAAAATAGTGGGATAAGTTACTATTTTGACTAGTTTTTATTTTTTTGGCTCAAATATTTGTTATTTAAAAATAACCCAGGCTGATCAAGGGAGTTATAAATGGTTTAAAAGTTTGGTCACTTAGTTATCAGTGGCAAACAGTTTCTGTGCTATACACTGACAGTAGTAATTCAATCAATAGCATTACTCACCTTCCAGAAGGTCAAAGGCAGAACTGTCAGCTACTTTATCTACATGCTTAAGTGCCATTTTTAGCTGTTGAATCACTAGTTGGCTTTTGATTATACTACTATACATGTCAGTGCCTTTGCTTTACATTTTCCAGTCATGGCTTTATCTTAATGACTCTGGTAACTTAATGCATTCCTGTTCCAGATACAGAAAACAGCAATGGCAGCTGCTTACATGTGTGTTTTTTAAGCTAGATGTGGGCCATGGAAAACACAGATTAGGGGAAGAAAGATTCTTCTAGTTAAAAAGAGAAGAAAGTAGTTTGGTTTAGGATACCTGTTGCAGCTTCTTGTGAGTAAGGTAAATTAGGATGAAGGAAATGGGACTATTCCATTTTGGGACAGGAGAGGACTCACTGCATGTATGGAAGATGAAGTAAAATAAGTATAGAGTTCTGCTTTAATTAAAGCATGAAGTGGCCAGACCTTGTTAAAGTAAACATAGCATTAGAAGTCTTCTGGGAACTTTAGCTAGCTTTAATGTATCCATTTCTGTTAATATTCTAAATATCAGTAAACAGAACATTTATTTTGCAAATCAGAAAATTATGCTCAAATTCCTGCAGATAGCCTCTTTGCTAAATAGATTACAACTTTGAGCGAGCAATACAATACACAATACACATTAACCCATTAATGAACACAAAATGTATTGTTCTTAATAAATATATAACTACAAAGTGTTCTTTAATGTCTCTTTTAACACATGTTATATGGGATATTAGGACTAGCTGCACAAAAGCTGATATAATTTCTTTTTACATTGGCACAGGTGAGTTAAAGAAATTGCAGAATACCTAATGGTAAGATATCTCCACAGTTGTTTTGCCTAGAAATAGGTGTTGGACTTTTACAGCCAAATTTCAATTCATTAAATAGGTTTTAATCCCTCATAGAATCATAATGTCATTGCTTGGCTTTATAAGTGGTCTTTGCAGTTGGTTGAAGCTGAAGCTGTTAGTGGGGTTCATTTTTACTAGGGTCCCAAAGGGATATGAAATTCCAAGCTATTATTCAAACTGCCAGTAGCTATGCAACAATGAAGGAACAGGTTTTTGGTATGATTAGCATGAAATCAATGCATTAAATGGTATATTTGATCTATAGTTAAATTAATTTTGAAATCCAAATTAACAGATGGTCAATTTAATATGTTTTTATATATGAATTTTTATACTACTTGAACGTGAATTGAAGTGCTGGAGCGTGGAAGGTTTCGGATAAAGTAAAACAGAGCATAAATAGTAAAATAAACCTATATATTTAAGGTTTTAATGCAGCCTTGGAAATGAGTGCATGGTCCAACCCAAAGTCAGTTATGTGATTCTTTTCTAAACAGGAATTGTTGTATCATGTAAGCAGTAATAGAGAGAGGGGGCACACATTGAATACTTCCAAAAGGCTCTTTAGAATATAATAGTGGATAAATCCTTTCTACTCTCTCTGATTGCTTTTCCCTCCAACTTCTTCTGTCCATATCTCACAAACCTTAGATCAGGTGTTTTATTATCGGCTAGTCCTAGATGGTCTAGGCTGTCAATATACGGAAAGGATGACCCATTTCATAAGATTAATGCTAATAATACTGTTTTGCAGTCACACAACATTGTCTAAACTGGTCCTCGGTGACCAGGCTATAATCCTCTCATACTTGTAGGATGTGATATTAAGGGGGGAAAAATGCAAAAGAAATACATTTGTATATCATCCTCGCCACTCTTTGACATTACCCTATGCAAACTCCTACAAACCTGCTGTCCACTCTTATTCCACATTTAATGACATTGCGCATCATTCAAACACATTTTTAGGAGCTTAGCAGAAGGGGAAGATAATTGAACAGCTACAGTGCAGATATTAATATTAATCACTGATTCCTTTGAGAATTTGTGTTGTTCAGTTTAGGGCGATTAAAACTATTGTTATGCCCTGCATAAACAAAGCACAAGTCTTCTTTAGTGTGATTAGTGCATTTCATGTATTATTTGGGATTTATTCTGCTTAGGACAATAAATGTAAGCAAGAGAATAAGAGAGAAAAACTTAAAACTGTCTTGGCTTAAGTTAGGACAAAGCCAAGCATGTTTAAGAAAGGACACATTACGGTATGCAAATCATTTTTAAATAAAAAAAATCATAATTTTATTTAGGATATTTTATTTTTTATAGGCATTGTTGGCACTGCTATAACGCCCCTTCAACTAGCTGTTTGTTGTACTAGCAGTGGTTGAGGAACAAAGACAAAGACAAAGACCTAATATAGACTTGGCAACATGACTGTTCCCCACATTCTAATGATGCTTAGGTAATACAAATTTATTTTTTAAGTCTTTGGGCAAAAATAAATACTATTTATTTGAAAACATAGCATGGTTCTTGTAAAATTGAAATTGCAAAATAAAAGTTATAAACTTTTGCAGTAGAAATAAAAAAGCCAATTACTGGCTTTACAATGAGCTGAGAATCAGCTCAGCAGGAGAGGGGTTAAAACCAACTGTGTAAAATATGCTGATGTCTTGCAAACAGCAGGGATTTAATTGAAATATGAACTCACAAAATGGAAGAGGCTGTATTGGCCAAAACAGAAGCAGGTTTACTCAGCAGTCACATTTATGAAAATGTTTCAATTTCGTATACAAAATAAGATAAATAGTTTTATTTTCTATTGTATTAAATCTGCATTTCCTGTGTTTTATTCCTTATGGGTTCACAGTATTTTTCTTAACAGGTGGGGCTTTGAGGAACGTCCGGATTTTATGTAAAGGGTGCAGCTTGTTTCTTAGATGTCAAGTCTTCTCAAAACATTTCAATGTTATTTCTTGCTAATAATGTGCATCTTCTTGTTTTTGTTAGGAAAATATTCTTTAAAAACTTTAAGATTGAAGCCACACATCTAAAGGATGGTACAAAGCTAGAAAATATTCCTACTGTTAAAAAAATGTTGTCATAAGATATCTATTTTAAGGGTGTTGAAAGGAATGGAATAAACATATTATTTTGCCATCAAACTGAAATGCTTTCATGTGTGTTTATAGTCTGGCCATTCGCTGCCAATGTTCTGCAATTGGTGGGTGCTCACTCCCTGCTAGTTATAAACTGATTTGATTGACTCCCAATTTTCTGGTTTGCTTTGAAAGGTATAGAGATACATTAGGGGTCATTGTCTGTCCTGGGGTCTGGACCTGTCCTGTGTTGCTTATGTAGGATGAAGATAACTTTCAAGATAATCCGTCTTTCAGTTATTTGTTACTATAAATAAACGAATTTGGATCCTTCTATTGTTATCCTTTTTTCTTTTTAAATAATAGGCTTTTCTATAATTTGAGCAGATACACTATAACTTAAGACATCAACAGGCCCAAACCACAAAGGCCATATGCAGACTGGTATTAAAGAAGTATTTTGTTGTGCTAATATGAAGCTGAAACCAATGCATGGTTACCTTACAGCAAATGGATGTAATTAAATAAAAAATGTAATG
The DNA here is from genome assembly GCF_032062135.1 of Pyxicephalus adspersus. Classification (NCBI taxonomy): domain Eukaryota; kingdom Metazoa; phylum Chordata; class Amphibia; order Anura; family Pyxicephalidae; genus Pyxicephalus; species Pyxicephalus adspersus. The sequence continues at coordinate 42,552,744 of NC_092862.1, read as the reverse complement.
ATGTATTTCTCAATAATTAACATTTTAAGAGAAATCTCGCTTTTCTTCACTTAAGAACTAGCTCTTTATGCTGATCAATGACTTCAATATGTAATGTATAGGAGAAAAGTTTCCTGACCCATCAACAACTATTTTACATGATATTACATACTTCCTCCGGGTATGGCATCCTCGTTTTACTCGTAATAATGATGTGACTAAGCTAAATAAATGCACACCCTCTAACAGTCCCAGATTCTGTGGAAATGTCCTGGTATTTTAATCCAAACCAGTGGTCCTGTAGACCTAGGCAGTGTCCTTGTGCCTGACACTTTTATTGAAGTATTGACACCTTAGAATTCTTTCCCTGTAATAACACATGTAAACTTCTTTCTTGGTTGGTCATAAATTAATTGACCTAGCACTCAAGTAAGCAGGACAGTTCCTCTTTAAGGGGCAGAGCTTGGGTCCTGTTCTTCTGCAGCTGCACACAGAAGGGAAGACAGACAAGACAAGTGCAGAAGGAGCTGCCATTTTGCACTCACAATAATAAGCTGTCATGGAATTATGTGTTGCTTCCTTTTGTGCTGGCCAGCTGTATATGTGAGCATGTGCACATATCTGTTCTTCAAGTTCATTTTCATGGAAAAGTCCATTGAAGTTTGCTAGCTCCATGCAGCATTCTTCCAGCTCCAAAGACACCAAGACTTGGTTGTTTAAAAATGGCATAATGTGGGATCACATTAACATCAAATAGATAAACAGTTGAAAAGTCTTCATCACTGGGGTCCTAATATCTCAGCACCCCCATGTCAACAGAATGCTGTCACAACTCCACTGTATAAGATTCAGCTTTCCTCTTGCAGACTTGCACAGGACTGTGAACTACAAATGGCATCCAGGCTCTGTTGCTATATCTAAATTGCAAATCAGACAGCACACATTGGAATGCCAATAGCAGCTTTTATGAAGATATAAACTCCAGCTTGAACAAATATGATCATTAAAACCTAACATAACAGACATTAGATATTATTAAAAATCCACGGACACACTGGCATGCTTGGACCTTTAGTACAATAATATGATTTATTTATCATTTCAATAATTCTATTTACCCTAATCTACATGGCAACAAATATAAAAATTTTGTAACATATAAACCTCCTAATCGACAGCTGTTGTTTGATCTAGGTTGTGTAATTTGTGTGATAAAATCAGCGCTAAAGCTGCCCACTTATAATATAAACACATAAATGCAATATTTAAACACCTTGATAGAGCATAACAATTTACTGTGTGCAAATAGACCTGCAAACATTCAAAGCCCACATATTGGTGGAATCTAATCTGTTTTATTCATTTCTGCTCACTAGCAGATGGAATTTTTCACCACCAATACCCATGAGATCCGATACAAGGCAAAAGATGTTGACCTCTATATCATGGAAAAGGAAGCTTCCATGCATTGTTCCATATCCATGAATATACTTTCTACAAACCACTTCTGTTGATCCTGATCACCACTTTAACTCTTGTCTCATGTTCCCTTTAATTTAAATAAAATACCTCTCAAACTATCCTGGATTAAAGTAAATCTCATTGTCCCGTAGATCCAGACAGTGTCACAGCCTGGGTGCTGGTAAGTTCATTTCAGAACGTTAAAGCTGCCTCAATTTTGCATACTATTTTAATGGAGTTTTCTTGTAAGGTTGGTTTGGACATAATGTTAGCTTCTTGTCTGTATTCTATGTGGATATTAGGACTGGGGAGTTTAACCCGTGAAAAGAATTTTGTAAGCTCTGTATATTTGGAAATGATGATTTTCACATAAATTGTCCACATAGGGACATCTTTGTGTGGGTTGGAATAGTCATAAGGTGGAATGAGTCACTTTAATAAGATGACCACATTCCTAATTTAAATTGACCACCCTCACTTTTGGCTATGGTGCACTATGTGAGCTGCAATTTACCTTCTTGTTTCTGACTCTCTTTCCCAATTACTAAAGTTGGGGGGGATGTATATGTTGACTCCTGAAAAAGATTCACGCAGCAGGTAGGGTGTTTCTGACATTGTTAGTGTTAACTTGAAAATGCTCATAATTGTTTTTTTTTTCAACTGTCAAATTTCTAATTTCCAGTCTATAATTTTCATGCTTTTAATGACCCAAAATAGTTTTGAATCATAAGATTCTATGTTGTTTCCTCTCTGTTCACTTTATAAAATGCCTTTAGCATTAGACACATTGACAAGAAAACCAAGGTATTGTATAGCACTTGGTGATCATGGTATACTAACGGATCAAAGTCTTTAAACGCCAGCTCATGGTGACATGTCCACTTTGAATATGACTCCTAATCTTTTTAGCCACAGATTTACCCTTGCCTGACCCTTGTCAGATGAGGATAATGATACAGAGGATGTTAGCTGACACATTGCTGGGCTGCCTACTACAGATCTTTGTTCATCCGACTGTACAGAGAGGTCAGCTTTTTATTAGAAACAGAGCCTCTGAAAAAAAATGTCATGACAAAATCCTTTCATTAGCCAACATATGATTACAAGTTATGTTATGGAGCAGTTACATTCTGGACAGCACAAACTGAGACTACATCATCGTTTGAGAAAACAATTCCACTCTTGATCTGTGAAACAGACTGTATGCTATGGCTGAACACTGCTTCCTCTAAGCAAGTTATGTATTATCTCTGGAATTTCAACATTCTGTGCTGGCATTTATAGTTACTGATTTGTTATAGCCTTGATGCAGATGACCTTTTTAGGCATTACTTTATTTTTTATTGTAAAAGATCTCTATTTTTTTAGTGTCATACAGTTGGAAAGTTGTATACGTTTAAAGCTAAGCTACATTTAATTAATAAAGGGACAGCATATCTCTCATCTGCATTACAACTGCACATGCCTGTTAACTCCCATGTGAAGGTGTTGAAGTTGTGTAATTCCAGATCCCTGCACTAAGGAGTCACCCAAGGCCTCTGATAATTGGGTAATACTTTGCAAGAATCCAGGATTTGTATAGAATAAAGGACCCAGGTCCTGATTTATTAAAGTTCCCCAAGGCTGGAGAGAATACACTTTCATCTGTGAAGCTGGGTAATCCAGCAAACATGGACTGGATTTCCTAAAAGTCATTTGTTAGCAAATGTTTTCAATCCTGGACCAGATCCATTCCAGGTTTGCTGGATCACCCAGTCTCACTGATGAAAGTGTATCCTCTCCAGCCTTGAGAACTTTCATAAATCAGGGCCACTATCTCAAGCTTGAGAGGTACAGAGGAAGCATTCTGTCAAGAATAGTTTTATTGAGTATTTTTTTCCTCCTCTCCTCTCTGGTTTGCCCTGAACAATGATGCTCAATAGCTGACACTTGGATACTTCCTTTTTCCCCAAAGCTGCCTAAATGTTAAATTGGCTCTCTCTGTTTCTTGTTCTTGTCTTTCTTCTCTGTTTTATTTCACTTTCACTTTAAAATAAAAAATAAAAATAGAAAAACTTGTGCCTCATAGGGAATATCTTCTTTACACTTTATTCAGGCTATATAACAGCGAGTGGGTCTATGGTTTTGGTATTCTTATAATAATATTATTAGATGAAAATGATGGCCTGCACGAAATTTTTTCACTTTTAGGCTTAGTTCAGGTTTTAAGAAAAAAACACAAAAACTATATACAGTTTGGTAATTATCATGCATGATTAATAGCTATATACTAGCTTTATTTACTTTTTATATAAGAAATATTTGGAAGAAAAAGATATTCTCTCGCAAAGTTGCTTGCTGAGTCTGTTACTACCATATACTATTGTGTGCTATTGCAAATAATGTAGTTTCACCTAAAAGCAGCTCCTCTCTTTACCAGCTCTAAACACTTCTGGATGTTAGTAAGTTTACTAGAAAGTTTGAGAGTGGTTGGAGTTTGTCCAAATCATTTAGAGCAAGGTAGAATTGTGACATATTTCTATATACATTTATTATATGTATTACGTGATCTCCCTATTAAAAAGTTAAAATTAGGATAAGTCTGTCTAATGCACAATCCACCAGTCAAGGTTACAATAGATAAGGTTGGATTACTGCTCCAAATTCTTCTGCTGGATTTAGTCACACATTGTAAAATAAAAAAATAAAACTTAAAATGCCATCCCAATTTGATGCTTTTCTTCTTCCAGTGCTACCCTAGGCAACAACCCTCAAGTTGTCATGATATGGGTATATTGGTAGCTTTCAAGCAGTAAAAAAATCTAGCTATTCTGTGAAATGCAATTGGGTTTTAAACAGTAAGTTTTTTTTCATTGTCCCTTTGATATTTTACAACTGTTTATGTTTTGTTTACTTTTCCTTGATTCACATACTGATCACAAGGATAACAGCACTTGCCCCCCAGCAAAGACAAATAATTGAATAAATAATAAAATAAGACTTTTCTGATTTCTTTGAAGCAGGCATTACATAAATATTGTGGCATGCAGGCATGTGATAACAATTGCTCAAAAAATGGGAATAAGAAATCAGAATTTACAACTATGTGTTCACAATAGTATTCTGCGTATATCTTAATATGCTTTTGGATGTGTTTTTTTCACTCCACGGTTTGGCCTTATCGCTTCTTGATTATTCTACATACTTTTAAATCGTGTAGGCTGATCGCTCTCAGTACCACCACACCTTTTCTATACATATTGATATAGAAAGAGCACTTAACTCGCTCACTTTTACATAGCTTCTTTCACAAATAAATCATTATTTCACTTTTAGTACTCCTGGGAAATGTTCCTTTAGAACGATAAAACAGTCATGAATTAAAATCACTTACTTCTAACCATGTCAAAACTCTGATTGATATGATGACTGAGTCACTCGCAGATTTCACTACCTTGATTGGATACAGAGGAACCATGCAGCATAATAAAGTAGAAAACGCTCCTGTCTTTTGTGTCATTCTGTTCTGTCATTTTCATAAGAATGTTTGCTTTTGTACAGTGAGCTATTAGAGATCATTTATGAAATAAAGCAAAACCTAAACTGATAAAATAGCAAACATTAAAGAGTAGAAATAAACTAGCTAGAATTCTGTTATTCTGTATCTAACTCAGACAGGTAACACAAATCAATTATAATTTATTTTAGAATTTGTTTTATTTAACATAGAAGTAATAACAGTTTATTATAAGAGCATGGAGATATATTTTGATCAGCAAAGAAGGAATTAACAACACTGATTCCTGTGCATAATATACAGCAGCTGAAAAAATAGATACATTACATTACAAGAACACTGTAATTTACCATGTTTATTAATGTGAACAGTGACTGTGATTTTTGATTATATTTTTTTCTTCTATAATCTGTAAATTGTACAGTTTATAGAACAATGGCTTAGAAATGTAAATAGCATTGCACTTATTTAACAGGTGAGAGAGTCCTGCAGTATGTTGTTATTACCAGCATAGTTGGAGAAGAAGCAAGCCAAACATCATAGACTTGGCCAATAATGTTGGACATGGCTTTGTTTTTGTATAAACTATGGAGCATCATTTACTTGAGATTTCCATGTGTGCACATTAGAACTAAATAATTTGAATACTGTAATAAAAAGATTTTGCAGGGCAAAGTTCCCCATGTACATATTTTATTTTAGTGGATTTATTTTTTTTATTCGAATGACCTAACTCCACTTTTAAGGCTAAAGTCCAGCTGGGGTAAGAAAGTAAAGAATGCACTGTTCAATATACTTTAGTGCAGACTCACATTCTCAGTGATCCAGCACATGACAAAAATCATTCAACCCATTTGGTGTGAGCTCAAGACATCATGCCCTCTTCCCTGGCTTTACAAAAGAATCCTACAGAAAGCTGTGTCACATCATAGGAGCGCTATACTTTGTTGCATTTAAGATCTGTCCATCATGGAAAGAAAAAAGTAAGGAGGACCCATGAATCACTGGAGGGGACCAATGACACTTGGCATATATACTTTTTTTTTTTTTTAAAGGTAGGAGCAAATGAGGGGGAGGGGCACTGTTCCCCATGGTGTTCTCCAGTGGTAAAAGTTTTTTCTATTTGGTGATATAAAGCAGTGCCAATGATAAAAGTAGCAATCACGCTAAAAAGTGTTGACCTTTTCAGCTGATTGTTACTTTTATAATAGTAGAAATAGTTTATAAAAGAGAAAAAGGCATAATTTGTGTATAAATAATGCCATTTTCTGGTGAACTGCCTGTTCGTCTCCGTCTATAAATAGAACCCTAGTTGTCTTGTGGTAATTATCACACTGTCCGGTAATCTGTGTAGAGCAGTTATCACTATAGCACAAATGCTTGCATATGGCATTCATGGCCCTGAAATATCTTCAATATAATAATAATCACATACTGCAGGAAATAGTATCCTATTAGGAAAGCTTTACAGATCACGTCAACTATTACCTGCAGTTGCTGCAGTGAAACCAAATTAATTAGATTTTAATGATAAATGTCCAGGTCCAGGGGGCTGATTAAACTAGAACAAATCAATATAAATATATATTGTTCAAGTTGAACAAATTATCAATTATTCACCCTTTATTTTCCAACCTGTACTATAATAGTGGCTGATAACTCCACTCTTCTGTATTCCAGTATTACATTGTTTCTCAGAGTTTAATTTACCAAGTGTGCACCCAAGTAACTGCTCCATATATAGTATATGTGCAATTTTTATTTGCAAGTGTGGTTTACTCTGAAATGTGTACTACAATTACCAAGGCTGCATTAGATAAGTTGCATACAATAAAAATTATTTTTTTTGGTGGGCACTTAATATCCTATAATATCTAATTGGAATACAACTGCATTGAGTGTGCTAGATGGGGTCAGGGACTGTGATTGCAACATGTACATAACTCTGCACATACATGAGCTCCAAACAAATCTTGATTTATGCTTGCTTGTGTTATTTTTCTTTAGGCCTTTAGCATTTTTTGTACATGTTCCCATAAATCAGTTTTGTTGCTGCTTTCTAGCCAGTATTTTCTTTGCTATAATTAAAAATCTCTACAAGTCATCCACAATAGTTTATTTTCCTAATAACACATTAAAATGTATTTGTGTTATTAAAATACATATCATACTTTGCTCAAGTTTGTTCACTAGCAATACAAAGCTCCAATAGTCTTCATGTGCAGGGCATAGTCATGCTGTGCTACCATCTACTGGCTGCATCTTGTATTACACGAAGACTTCAGTTGTTTTCATACCTTATTTTTTGCCTTTTATGTAGTAGTGTTTGTACTTTTACATACACTGTTGTGAATATTTTCAGCTTATTTATACAGTGTGCTTAGATGAAGAGGTGCTTTAAAACCAAACTTCAAGCAGATAGAAAAGAACAGCAGTGAATGCAGCTACATATTCACACTTACATGTTCATTACAAAGGAATATAATGTATTTATGCAAGTATTGCATGTACCTGTATTTTAACCTCCTGAGCGTTACACTGAGGTCTAGATTTCTGTACCAAAAGTGATCCACTGTTTTTCATGAAATTTTTTTTTAAATTGTAGACCTGTAACTTACAGAAATATGTCCGAACAAGGGTTCTAGTAGATAATATGAATATAAAAAATGT